>NC_045445.1:43997501-44052467 GCF_002776525.5 Piliocolobus tephrosceles | reverse complement strand
TTGTATTTTTAGTAGAGATGTGGTTTCTCAATGTTGGTCAGGCTGGTCTCAAACTCCCGACCTCAGGTGATCCACCTGCCTCCGCCTCCCAAAGTGCTGGGATTAAAGGCGTAAGCCACTGCGCCTGGCCTGCAGGCCACCTCTTTACCTGGCTGGTATAGCAACTGTTTTTTTCAATTTACTTTCCTGCCCTTGCTTCGTGTCTTCCACAGAGGAGTCTGGCCCTGATGTGACTATTACTTGCTGTTTGCCCTGGACAGGCAGTTCACAGGGATGTGTGTGCTTAATGAGCCTGCATGTAGAGCCAGTATGGGTTTGCTTGCAGATATTGGTTGTTTGGAAATGGGACCCACTCAGCTATGGATATAACTGAGGCCATCGTTTCCTGCCTCCAAATAGAGGCCTGCATCTGATCCTAGTAAACAGTTGTATGAGGCTCCAGGGCAAGGGATCAAAATTAGAACCTTAGTCTAGCAGAGGTGACAAAGGCCAAAGAAGAAAAACGTCAGAATAATCTGTCAGCCCAGTAGTAGAGGTTAGTTCATCTTAGTAAATGATGTTGAGTAATAGAAACAGCACTGGATTAAGGGTTAGCCAGACCTGGGTCCTGGTTGTATAGGTTCATCACTAACTGGTTGACAAAACAGACTAATTTTGGCCATTCAGGTAGCCTCTCTGTGCCTCAGTCTTCTTACATAATAAGAAATAGAGTGTGGTAGTTAAAAGTGCAGGCTCTGGAGCCAGACTAGTCAGGTTCAAATCCCAGTTTTGCTGCTTTCTAGCTGTGCAACTCTGGGAAAGTTAATTGATAGCTAGGCATGGTATTTTGTTTTGTTTTGTTTTGTTTGAGGTCTTCCAAGTCCATTATTTGTCTTGTTTGTTGCTAGACCAGTATACCTAAAGCCTCTAGGCCTGTTTTCTTATCTGCAAAATGGGGATTAATAGTAGTATCTACTTGATGGGGTTCTTGTAAGAATTAAATGCATGACTACATGTGAAGTGTTTAGAATAGTGGTGCATGGCAAATGTTTAGTAAATATGAGTATGGCTGTTATCATCTGTAAGACAGAGATGGTCTTTGCCCTTCTTACCTTATAGGGTAAATATGAGAATCAAGTGAAATAAGGTATGTGAATGGGCTGTGAATATAAGAAAGTGCTATCAAAATGAGAACAATCATCATGTCTTGAGAGCAGGAATATTTAAACGTTTCTTAGCCCACTGTTTCTAGGATCAGATATTGATAGTTATTTCCTTGGTAGCCTGGCAAAAGGGAGAAAGGTAGGTTTATATGTAGGGTTATATAAGTGCTGGGGCCATCAAGCAATGTAGATCCTGCTTTTTTCTTCCCAGTGTACTCAAGAGGGCTTGAAAGCCATGCATCCTAAGTAAAGTGGTTGGGGGATTTGGAATGAAAAGGAAGGACTGCTATGATACTGTTCCTTCAGTGTTCTTATTTAACAGCATCACAATCCATCCAGTGACCCAGGTTAAATCCCTAGAAACCTCGATACATCTCAATTCCCTCCTCTTCCTCCTTTTCATCATCATAGTCTCAGTCATCTTGATTCTGCCTTTCATGATCTCTTCCATTTCTCTTCCTTTCCTCTTTGATTCCCCTGCCCTGGTTCATCTTGTTGTTTATCATTGTCATCGTCATCACCTGGCTTGTTAGAGCAACTTGTGATTGATCTTCTCTCCTCTATCCTTTACACTACTCTATCCTTTACTCGACCTACTACTCGACCCTTTACACTACTGCCAGAATGATACAAGTAGAATACATGTCGGATCATGCCATTCCCCTCCTCCAAAACCTTCAGTAACTCCTTATTGCCTTCATCAGGGATGGTAAACACATAGATGCATACACTTTATATTGTCCCTGGCCAACTGTGCTAATCAGTCATAGGCACGCTTTCCCAGGGAGTCTCCAAGTAGGTTTAAAATCTTTTTAGCATAGCATTCTAGGTAGCCACTTATCAATCAGTCCGAGTTGGTATTAATATATAGACTAGGGATGGCACATAGATAAAGCCTGTAGAGAAATCCTAATCTCCTTATGATAGGATTCAGTATCTTCTATGATTTTGGTCCCAACCTTTTTTTGCAGCCTTGTTATTTAGTATATTCTTTCATGCGTTCTCTGATCCAGCCACCAGCACCATGCACTTCCATTTTTCTCTGAGTTTATACTTTGTTTATGCTGCACTGTTAGACAGAAATATTCTTTCTTTTCTCTTCCTGTTGAAATACTAGTTATCATTCAAGGCTCAGCCCAAACACTCCCTCTTATGAAGCTGTCTTCAAGCCTCTAAGCCGGATTTAGCCTCTCTTGTCTATTTTAGCATGTTATTCTGCCTTATATTATGTAATTGTTTGTGTATCTTCCCTACTCCTTAGATTGTATGTTCCCCGAATGTAAGGTCTATGTTTTTATTAACTTTTATATCCCCCACAGCTTCTGGTACATTCTAGACTCCTATTTTTTTAAAAATTAAGTCTAGTCCAATCCCTTTGTTTTCCAGATGAGGAAACTGTGGCTTAGAGGAAAAGGTTGTTAGTTCATTTTGGGATTTATTGATTTTCAGGTGTTTGAGATGTTGAGGATGGATTGTCCAGCAGGCTATTGAGATGTGGTGAAGGCTAGAAATGTTGATTTAGGAAGTATTGGCTTCAAGAAGATAAAGGAGGAGAAGAGGAGAGCATCATGCAAGCTAGAGAAGAGAAAGAAGGAAAGTATTCTGGGGAATGTCTCCTTTGGGAACAGAAAGAAGACTCTTGATGGAGCAGCCATCCAGGAAGTGGAATGAGATCCAGGAGAGGAAGGAGTTTCAGAAGGCAGGAGCTGTCCTCTGTGTCATGAAATGTAGAGGGTGAGGCCAAGGAAGACCTGAGAGAAGGTAATTAGAATTGGTGATTACAGGCTGGTCCCTGTGGCCAGCCACCCCACCCACTTTAAAATATTTACTCTACAAATGTTAATGTGTGAAGAGTTGCATGCCAGAATATTTATGGCATCAGTGTTGGTGGATACAGAACATTGGGAAACAACCCATTAATAGCAGAACGGTAAATCTGGCCATTGAATAGTATAGCTTTTTAAAAGGAAGCTGATATCTGAATTCACTTTCAAAGTTGTTCACAATATATTGCTAAAATACAACAATGTTGCAAAACCATATGTATGAGAGAAACCCCTTTTTCTAAAAAAAAAAAAAAAAAAAAAAGAATTCCAAGCAGCCCCTTTATATGTGCATGTTTATGAACACATTGTAAAAATCTGGAAGAATATATACTAAAGAGCACTTACTCCTGAGTGATTAGGGAAAGTGAGGCATTCTCATTTTGAGACGGAATCTCGCTCTGTCGCCTAGGCTGGAGTGCAGTGGCTGGATCTCAGCTCACTGCAAGCTCCGCCTCCCGGGTTTACGCCATTCTCCTGCCTCAGCCTCCCGAGTAGCTGGGACTACAGGCTCCAGCCACCTCGCCCGGCTAGTTTTTTGTAATTTTTAGTAGAGACGGGGTTTCACCGTGTTAGCCAGGATGGTCTCGATCTCCTGACCTCGTGATCCGCCCGTCTCGGCCTCCCAAAGTGCTGGGATTACAGGCTTGAGCCACCGCGCCCGGCCGCATTCTCATTTTTTAATGACCACATTTCTGTATTATTTGAATTTGGTATAAGTATAGATTCCTTTAGTAATTAAGAGAAATACTTATTTAAATAAAGAAAGGATGATTGGCAGCCTGTGAGAATAGTTTTACTTTTCTAAAAAAGATTCAGTGGACAAAGGAAGTCAACTCTCGAGAGAACATTTGGCAACTGAGAAAACATCATGTGTTTTGGAGGCTGTGCCACAGGTACCTTGCTGTCTGTGTGGCTGGTGGGGGTGAGGCAGGGGGCATGGAGAGATTATTGCTGGAATGAGGCAGTTACCCCATTGCCAAGAAGTCAGCGGAAAGGGAGGGGATAAGTAGAAGAGTAGCTAAGTGGCCAAGAGGCAGGCAGGGGCTGATTTAGAAGGAATTAAAAAAGCAAATCTGTGTGTGTGTGTGTGTGTTTGTGTGTGTGTGTGTGTGTCAGTCAGACAGATTCAGTGCTGAGCTGCAGAGAGAGAAGGAAGGGGACACTCATTGCTATGAGGAAACATCATAGCAGGGTAGTTGAGAAGGGACAAATGAAATACCAATTTTAGTAGTAGGGAAGCTTCCAGAAAAGCATGAGATCTCAGGCCAGTTAGGCCTCTGATACATGGAATGGTTGGGAAATAGGCTGGACTTGCTAATCGCCTTCTCTAACGGTAGGTTAAGAAAGCTCCTTTTTGTTTATGTTTTGGTTACAAAAATGTTTTGGCAGTAGCAGACTTACTGTACTGGCTCAGAGAATAGTCTGGTGAGTGACTGAAATGGAATTTTTGTGAGCCCTTGAAGGCCTTTAAGTCATCTGGACCTGCTGCTAAGTTTTGGGACTAGAAGTGGAGATGGAGAACAGTGGAGGTCAGAGTCCTCAACCCTAGCTGCATCTCTCAGTCACCTGGGGCAGCAGATAATAAAACACAAACCAATGTCTGCCTGTTCTTAGATACCTTAGATACCCTGTTCTTAGATAATTGATTACAGTTGGGGCCTGGACATAGGCATTTAAGAAAAAACTCCTCAAGTGATTCTAATCTGTAGCCAGGGTTAGGAATCAATAGTTGAGAAGACTGGATTCAATGTGTTCTGAGCCTAAACTGACCATTAGAAATGCGTGTGTGTGTGTGTATTGAGAAATATCTCAACATAATTATTTCCTCCTCTGTATTCCCAAAGCCTTGGGAGTGGACTGCTTGTAAAGTGTTGGTCCCATTGCATGCTAGTTAGTTATTTACCTGTCAAGAAAGATCTAAGATGTAAGATTCTCAATAATAGTAACTGCCTTTATTGGGCCTTTTTCAGGGATAGGTTTTCAGACTCACCCTGAATCATATAGCTTGTAGGATGGGTGCCAGCACTAGGACCCAGATCTGCCCCTTTTGAGCAGAGTGCCTGGCATATAGGTATTCGATCATTGTCACATGATGTGACAAGGAGCTTTGTTTCTTTGTGCGATGCTTCTTTTTATTAAAAACCCAGCAGTGGTAAAATCTGACATACTTGAAAAGTCTGGTGGAAAGAGATTTGAGGAGAACTGCCTGGCATTCAAAAAGCTTATGATATGTTAGGTATTGTGTGGTGAATCTAGATCACATAACATGTATTAAGCAATCACTCCAGGCCTAGTCGTACTAGAGAGATACAAAAGCATTATATGTGGTTTCTGCCCCCAGGAAACTTACTATCAAGGCTCATTAACAGTCTGACTACTGTATTTTTAGGTGGCAAGTATGTACAGAATTTATGACGAGAAAATGCTAGAGATCAGAGAAGCTTTCAAGTTCCTGAAGTTCAAGCCCATCGTTTTGCAGATAGAGAAAGAAGCCCAGAGCAGAAAGCTACTTGCTGAAGGTACACCACTTGGGAATGGCAGAACCAGGGCAGGTGTATATGGCCTTACCCTTTGAGGTCCTATTACACTGTGTTCTGTCGCCCTTGAAGGACAGGTGAACCTAATGGCCCATGTTAGAACTTTAACGATAATTCTATTTTGTGCTTTATGCCTTCGGGCCTCCTTATGATTTAGGGGAGGGGAGGTTAAATTTTAGTCTTTCTTAAAACCTTGAGTGGGAAGGGCCAGCACTGGTTACCTCTGGGTCAAGCCCAAGTGTTCTGAAGATGGCTAATTTTCCCTTTACTGAAACAACCACTGATTCTAGTCTAATTAGGGCACTTTTCTACTCCTCCTAAGGGTCTTTCCCAAGCTCAGTGTGTTTGTAACTTTTCTACTTCAGTGCCTCATTTTTTTTTTTTCCTTTTTGTGAAACTTACCTTAAAGACAAGAGGTGCCTATCCTTATGGGTGGGCCTGAGAATTAGAGGAGTGGGGCCAATTCCTAGTAATATTAGCATCAGGCTGGTTCTTTTGGCCCTGTCCCCTACTACTTCCCAAGCCAGCAATTTAGATCTAAGTTTGGGGCTTTCTCAGAAGATTCAGGTATAATTCAAGGTAGAGGTGTTCTTCCTTCCAGACCCCTCTCCCCATACAGTTAGTATTAGGGTATAATTCTAGTCACCACTAACATCTATTGAACACTTACCAAGTGCCAGGCACCCTGTGGAATAGATGCTATTATTTGCATTCCCATTTTATAGATAAGAAAAATAAGGATCAGAGAGGTTATTATGTAACATACCCAAGGTCACACAGCTAGAAAGTGACCAAGCTGGTATGGATGTGTAGATCCGGTTGACTCATTACTATTAGGCTAATAGAGCCTAACATGAAAATAAGTCACCAATTATATTTTTGTATTGATGAAGAACCATTTGCCAATTTTCTGCAAGTCACTTTAAAGAACTGGTTGAAAGGGAAGCATCCTACCTATAGTTCTGTTCCACCGTGGGGTGGACTCTATGAAGAGGCTTGCCAGTCACCTGCATTTGTCAGGTAAGTCACTTCCCTTCTCTGAGATTCAGTTTTTGCCTCTGTAAATAAGAGGGTCAGACCAGATGGTATCTCAGACCTTTTCTGGCTTCATTTGCTACTTCCTGGTAGAATGGGAAAATTGTAGAATTGGATGAAGGACACAATGCATTAGAAACACAGATGTGAAGAGAATACATAGTTCATCATGGACGGGTCAGTTAGCCAGTTGCACATTGTTTCTGATTTCCCTTGTGAATTTATAATGAGACAGTGTTGTTTTGTGTGTGTGTGTGTGTGTGTGTGTGTGTGTGTGTGTGTGTGTCTGTGTGTTTTCCAGTGAGCTCCTTGCTAACCTCAGAAAGTACTAACTTTCCTTTTTTGTTATTTGGTTCTTTTGTTTGTTTGAGACAGGGTCTTGCTCTGTCATCCAGGATGCAGTGGTGTAATCACAGCTCAACTGTAACCTCAAATTCTTGGGCTCAAGGGTTCCTTCCACCTCAGCCTCTCAAGTAACTAGGACCACAGGCACATGCCACCGCACCTGGTTGAGTTTTAAAATTTTGTAGAGACAGGGTCTCACTGTGTTGCCCAGGTTGGTCTTGAACTTCTGGCCTCATGTGATCCTTCTGCCAAAGTCCTGGGATTACTGATGTGAGTCACTGTGCCTGGCCTCTAGCTTTCTTAAAGTAGCTGTTATTTAATTTCAGGCCTTGTAGTCTCTAAAACTGTTGGTAAACATTGAATAAAGGCTGAAAGGTAACAGGGCACTTAAATATGAGATGCCATGTTTTATTGCTCTGTGTGAGAATTAGTAAAATTTATGCTGTTTTACAAGAGGGCCTTGGGAGATGATGGTTTCTAGAAGAGAGGCAATTTAAACAACAGATTGTACATGTAACTTTTATCTCCTTGCAGAGTTTAAGAGCAGGCAGATACATAACTAAGTCTAGTGTATGGCATCATTCATTTATCTGTGTGTCGTGAAAAGATCTTCTATTCAGGAACACTAGGTTAATAATCTACAAAATCTAATACTATTAGAATGGTAGGCTTGATCTTAAATTTTTTGTGTTGTTATTGTTGGGTGGGTGTGTGTGTGTGTGTGTTTGCATATGTGTTCTTGAACCCAGTGGCCTTTATTTCGGATGGTTTGTGTATCAGCTTGCATCAGGGAAGGCTCTGAGGGCTTGCCCCCAAAGCCAGGCTCTTTCCTCCTCTCCTGCTGGCTCACTTATGTCTCCAGGTTCTTCTCATAAGGCAGAATAGACTAGGTGCTGCTATTAGAAGGAACAAAATTATTTACCTTGGGACAGGAAGGGGAAGCCCTAACAGGTGGGCTCTGATGGCAGTGCTGCTTGGCACACAGTCAGTGCTACACAAATGTTAAGCATTCTGCTCACTGGTCCTAGGTCGAAGCCCTTGGGATGCTCATCACTTGTGGGCTCAGGTATCAGGGCAGCTGAGTTAGAAAGCCCTACAATATTGCTATACAGAAGGAGTTAAGGAGTTAAAACCCAGATGGCATCAAAACCCAAGCTGCACACACATTCTGTTCTTCAGCTGCCAACCCTGTACCTCAATCTGATTTTGCCTTATTCTTACCTAGGTCTGGGTAAGTTAACGTAATTGCATGTTCCTGCCGTGAATATCCTGGTTTTCAGAAAAAGAGTGAGTGAGATGAGGCCACAGTGTGGCAGTATTTGTTTTGTTTGTTTGTTTTTGTTTTTAATCTTGCTCAGTCATGCCACAAAATGGGTACCTCCTAAACACTAAGTTGGATACCCTGCTGGTTTGCTGCCTTTCAGTTTTCTATTCACATAATTATTGTTTGCATTCCCATTCTAATTTTGGCCTCTGGTCTCAGTAAGAAGGAGAATTGAAATACTCGGCATCACACGCATTACACCCACCACCCTCATTCATTTCACAAACTAGCCTGCTTTCTTTCTTCTCTTGTTCTGGCTTGGCAGAGGGCTTTTGAGTTAGATCTGAGCTCAAAGCTAATTTCTATTACTCACGAGCTGTGTGCCTTTAAGCAAGTCACCTAATCACTGTCATTATGTTTTGCATTTGTAAAATGGGGCTAAAAATTCTATCTACCTCTTCAAGTTATTTAGAGAATTATGTGAGTTAATATTTCTAAAGCTCTGGGAACACTGTGTGGTACGTATTAGGTATTCAAAAATATTAGTTACAGTCTTCCTCCTTGCTCCCCAAGAAATAGAGCCAGTAACAACAACCTTTCTTCTAATACCTCACGAACTTCTCCTGGCATTAGCTGTCTGAAGGGGCTAAGGTTTGCCTTTTTCTTTTAACGATGGAGATTAGTCATTAGAAACTCTAGATTTCATCCTCACAGGAAGCTTGAAGTTGTTGACTTTTGTTCCTTGTTAAAGAGTTGGTAAGACTGGGGCGGAAATCTCCAGAGAAAAGGGCGTGTTCCTCTACTAATTACTCTGTAGACAGCAGGGCGTGTGAGTAATGAGCTGTATGCTGGGTGTGGGAGTTCAGTGCCCAGCCTTCAGGAAAACATGGGTAAGTTTCATTGGCTCTTATAGCAGTTCGTGGCTCCCTGACTCTGTCTACCCTGGAGATGTACTGGAGTCCAATAGTTAGAACCTCAGAACCGTGGGTAATAGGGCTATTACCTACTTCTTCACAGTAATGATAACAGCTCACATTTATTTTGCCCTTACTTTGTGCCAGGCATTGTCCTAAGTGCCTTATGTGCATGAACTCATTTAATCCTCACAAGAATTCTAGAAGGTAGGGTGCAGAGCGACTAAATAGCTTGCCTATAGTCACACAGCTAGTGGGTTGGAGCTCGGATTAGAAACTAGGCAGTCTGAGTTCAGAGCCCAGAAACTTAACCAACTGCTTGGTTGAGTCTCTAGTCCTTCGGTTTTCTTTTTTTACTTAACATGTTGTAATTTTGTAACTGCTGGTCTTTAGAAATGCAGTTGATCTTTGTGCATCATTTTTGTATCCAGCAACCTTGCTAAATGCTTTTAAGTTAATTATAATTAATACGTCCGAGGATTCTTTGGGGTCTCTATGTTGGCAATCATACATAATCTGCAAATAATGAGAACTTTGTCTCTTCCTTTGTAGCCATTTTTTTTTTAAATATCTTTTTCTCGACTTACTGTTTTAGTTGAGACCTCCCATATAGTGCTTAATACAAGTGACAATGTTGGGCAACTCTTATCTTGTTTTCTGCCTTAAAGGATATGCTTTCAGTGTTTCATCATAAAGTATGATCTTTGCTATAATTTTTTTGTTGGTATTCTTTATTAGATTCTAGAAGTTCTCCCCTATTCTAAGTTTGCTAAGATTTTTTAAAAATCATGAATGGATGTTGCATTTTGTTAGAAGCTTTTTCTTCATCTGTTGAGATGATCATACTGCTTTTGTTCTTTAGTCTTTCAGTGTGGTCGATTATACTGATTGCTTTTCTAATATTAAACTGTCTCTGTATTCCCAGAATCAAGTCACCTTGATCATGATGTATTATCTTTTTTATTGTTCCTGGATATGGTTTGCTAATATTTTACATGATATTCTTAAAAACTGTGAGTGGGCCGGGTGCGGTGGCTCACGCCTGTAATCCTAGCACCTTGGGAGGCCAAGGCGGGTAGATTACCTGAGGTCAGGAGTTCAAGACCAGCCTGACCAGTATGGTGAAACCCCATCTCTACTAAAAATACAAAAATTAGCTGGGCGTGGTGGTGTGCGCCTGTAGTCCCAGCTACCTGGGAGGCTGAGATAGGAGAATGACTTGAGTCCGGGAGGTGGAGATTGCAGTGAGCCAAGATGGTGCCAGTGCACTCCAGCCTGGGCGACAGAGCAAGACTACATCTCAAAAATAAATACATAAATAAATAAATAAAATAAAATAAAATAAAATAAGTCTGTGAGTGAATCTGGCTCTAGTTTTCACTTTTCATACTACCTTTGTCAGGTTTTGGTATTAAGTTTGTGCTAGCTTCATAAAATGAATTGGCCAATGCTGCTTCCTCTTTTTCTAAACTTTGGAAAAGTTTGCGTGAGATCAGAGTTATTTGTTTCTTAAATGTTCGTTAGAACTTGCCTGTGAAACTATCTGGGCTTTGGTATTGTCTTTGTGGGAAGATTATGGACTACTGATTCAATTTCTTTAATGGTTATAGGAATTTTCAGACATTTTATTTTTCTTTAGTCAGTGTGTTTAATTTATGTTTTGCTAGGAATTTGACCATTTTGTCTAAATTTACAAATTCATTGGTTTAAAATTGTTAATAGCCTGTTAACTATAAACACTACAGATATTTAAAAGATTTCTTCCTTTTCTCTCATACTATTATTTACTATTAAAAAATCAATCTCACCAGTAGTTTGTAAGTTTTATTTATCTTTTATAGGAAATAATTGGGGCTTTGTTGATGGAACTATTATGTTTGTTTTCTATTTTGTTGATTGCTGCTTATTTTAAAAATCTATTTTCTCCTTCATATTTTCTTTGGAGTTATGCCTCTTGTTCTTTTCCTAACTTAGGTGGGATGCTTAGCTTATTTATGTTTAGACTTTCTTATTTGACTATATGCATTAAAAGGTTAATAATTTTTGCTACCTACTGTTTAGCTACATTCGACTAATATTGATATGTTATAACATTTTGTTATTGCTCAGTTCCAAGTGTTTTGGAATTTCCATTGTGCTTTCTTAACTCAAGGGTTGTTTAGCAGGATTAACAGTTTTTTTTCCTAAACCTTTTAAAAGTCATCTTTTTGTTGCTGATTTCTAACTTAATAACATTGTGATCAGAGAATGTGATCTGTGTTGTTCTGTTTCTTTGAATTTTGTTGAGATTTGTTTTGTGGCCCAGTATGATACAGTGTCCACTAGATCAACCATGTTAATTTTGCTGCTCTTCAATCACCTTGCCTTATTTTTTCTCTGCTTAATCTATCAGTTACTGGGAGAGTTTTTAAAGTTTACTACCACAGAGGTAGATTTATCTATTTTTTCTTTTAGTACTGTTAACCTTTACTTTATGTATTTTTGAGGTTGTATTATTAGGTATAGTATGTTAATTTTTGCATTTATTGTTACATCTATTGATCAAATGTTCAATATAGGGGTCCCGTGGCAACGTAAGAGTGTGGATAGATCTACATGCTATAAGGGAGGCTTGGTAATGGTGAAAGCATCCCTCTGGGTGGGCTGGGTAAATTGGATTTTCAGCTCCAGGGAAGAAACACCCTTAAAATCAAAATTGCACCTTCTTAAAGAATTCTTAAATTTGACATTGCCAAACAAAATTAACACCCTCATATCCTCAAGTGCCAGAGGCTTTTGTTGTTATTAAAAACACTTAAAAGCTGCATTCCTTTTGGGATGCATGAGGGGTTGGGAAGGAAAGCTTTATTTTTCATGGGCCTTACAGGCATTACTTCTGGTTGGTCAGACATGTTTCAGACCCTTGGACTTTCTTCTTATTGCCTAGTATTTTCTATGAAACCTGACCCAAATCCTGTTACCTCTCTGCTTTTTAGAATGACTGGTTCCCCTTTCCCCTGACAGAAGTGAGGTGTGGAGAAATTGAAATAATAGTTGCATAGAGGTTCTAAGTAATTTATTAGTTCCCTCACTTGCTCTGCAGGAAAAAAAGTCTATAGAAGACACTGTTCACAAGGATCAAGCAACAGAAATGATGTCAACGATTCCCCCTTTTATTAGATTTTCTAATGAAATCAGACTATGTGAAGCTGGAAGGCATACAGAGAGACAAATTACATTTGGTCACATATGGGTGGGAATGGAACTTTTCAGCTCCAGCTCTTGAGCCTATGTGGTGCTGAGAAATCTTATTTCCATGCTCTGTTAGGGCAGCAGCTCCTGATTCTGGTTGCATTTCCTAAATAAGCACTCTGAGCTGGTCCTCTTGGCTAGCCCTTCCTTCCTACTCAGAGAGTTTCAATGAAGGGGGAGCAGGTGAGCCAGTTATGGTCCCCTGTTTCAGGTGTTCTTTCGTTTGAATGTAACAATACTTTTCTGTCTCTTCTTTAAAAAAAAAAAACTTTATTTTTTGATTATAGAAGTAGCATATGATCACAAATTAAGAAATTAGAAATATAGAAATGTATAAAACAAAAGCGAAAGTTTCTGGTCATCTGTCTCCCTGACCTGTTCTCTTCTGTCTCTTTTTCTCCCTCTCTCTCTCTGTGTGTGTGTGTGTGTGTGTGTGTGTGTGTGTGTGTGTTTTGTTTTTTTTTCTGAGTCTGGATCTCACTCTATCACCCAGGCTGGAGTGCAGTGGTATGATCATGACTCACTGTAGCCTTTGACTTCCTTGGGCTTAGGTGATCCTCCTGCCTTAGCCTCCCGAGTAGCTGAGACTACAGGTGCATGCCACCACACCTGGCTAATTTTTGTATTTTTGTAGAGACAGGGTTTCACTGTGTTGCCCAGGCTGGTTTGAACTCCTGGTCTTAAGCAGTCCTCCCATCTCTGCCTCCCAAAGTGATGGGATTACGGGCATGAGCCATCGCATTCAGCCTCTTTTGTTTTTTTAGCATTTTTTTTCATGTTTTTGAATGTGGGTTTTATTATTGTTCAGATGTGAAAATGCCAACGGATCAAGAGACACTTGCCATTTAAAATATAGTACATTCGCTGGGTGCAGTGGCTCACGCCTGTAATCCCAGCACTTTTGGAGGCTGAGGTGGGCAGATCACTTGAGGTCAGGATTTCAAGACCAGCCTGGCCAAAATGGCGAAACCCTGTCTCTACTAAAAATACAAAAATTAGCTGGGTGTGGTGGTGGGTGCCTGTAACCCCAAACACTACGGAGGCTGAGGCAGTAGAATTGCTTGAACCCAGGGGACGGAGGTTGCCGTGAGCCGAGATCGTGCCACTGCACTCTAGCCTGGGCGACAGAGCAAAACTCCGTCCCCTGGAAACAAGAAAAAAAAAAAAAAAAGAGAGAGAAAAAGAAAAAACCAAAGATAGTAAAAAGGAGCTACTATGGTACATTGTGTCTTATAATTTTTACATATTTTTTGATTTTTTATTATACTTTCAGTTCTGGGATACATGTGCAGAATGTGCAGGTTTCTTACATAGGTATACATGTGCCATAGTGATTTGCTGCACGCATCAACCCTTCGTCTACATTAGGTATTTCTCCCAATGTTATCCCTCCCCTTGCCCCCCACTCCCCGACAGGCCCCTGTGTGTGATGTTCCCTTCCCTGTGCCCATATGTTCTCATTGTTCAACTCCCACTTACGAGTGAGAACATGAGGTGTTTGGTTTTCTGTTCCTGTGTTAATTTGCTGAGAATGATGGTTTCCAGCTTCATCCATGTCCCTTCAAAGGGCATTAGCTGATTCTTTTTTATGGCTGCGTGGTATTCCATGGTGTATATGTGCCACATTTTCTTTATCCAGTCTATCATTGATGGGCATTTGGGTTTTAATATTTTTTAAAGAGTCGGTGTCTCACTCTATCACTCAGGCTTGAGTGCAGTGGCATGATCAGAGTTCACTGCAGCCTCAAACTCTGGTGCTCAAGCTATCTTCCCCACTTCAGCTTTCCAAGTAGCTGGGACTACAGATGCACACCACCATGTCCAGCTAATCTTTTATATTTTTTTTAGAGATGGGGGGGTCTCACTATGTTGCCCAGGCTTGTCTCGAACTCCTGGCCTCAAGTGATCCTCCTGCCTCAGCCTCCCAAAGTGCTAGAATTACAGGCATGTGCTGCTGTGCCCTGCCCTAGTCCTCCTTTTTGTAATAATTTTAAAAAGGTTTTTTTGCTTGTTATTATTTTTAACCCGCAATACTTTATATATTTTTGGAGTACAGTGTGAGATTTTGATACACATATCCATTAACCAATGTCTCCCTAATCCCTCCTTTCCCCCTACCTTTCTCCACCTCTAGTAACTACTACTGTACTCTCTACTTCTATGAGATCAACTTTTTTAGTCCTGCTTTTTTTTTCCTTTTAAAGACCTCGGCTAATGTGAAAGAATATCTCCTCGTCACTCTCTGATCCTTTCCTTTAAATTTGCATTTCTTACAAAAATGTAGTGTGAAAAAAAATCCAACTTGATGGGGGAGAGGGCTCCAGATTTTACAGAATATGGCTGCATGAAGTAAACGTCAGGGGCTGAAGGAACTGGAATTAAAAATACCAATTACTCATCTTTATTTAAAAATGGGTAAATATAAGGCAGAAAATAATATTTTAGGTACACACATCCTGATCTAGCTATGTTTATGTGTGTTGGGGTTATGGATGGACAAGAGGTATAGTTCAAGTGAGATCGTTTTGGTGAAATGGCTTTGTAAACTGTAACATGCCCTATAACTATGAGATTAGCGTTAATATTGGCCCTGACTCTCTAGTGTGGCTTTGTGTGTTTGTCTAAACAGTTAGTTAATATCTGTCTGTGGTCCATTGCACAAGGAACTGCCACAATGGTATCCTGTACCCCTGTTGTTGTTGTTGTTGTTGTTGTTCTGCAATTCTAAAAGCTTAATTGCCTTCATTAGCTTAATATATACCACGTGAAAAGCGTAGAAAAGCAGAACTCAAAACTCGGAGAATAAAGGACAGAACATAACTAACTACTGATGTGCACAGTAGTTACCTGATGCAGGAAATGGAAGCCTATAAGCTTCATCTAGTACTACCTCAAATACAGTAAAGTGGATGACAGCACGCTATAAACTGTAAAGCTGAATAATAATGCCAAGGATTGTTGTCATCATGACTACTGAGATTGGCTGTCACCCAGTGACTTAGCTGTGATATGCTTCCAGGCAGTTCCTGAGAGTTCCTTCAATCCCCTTTCCTGTACAGGTGCTAGAAAGTGCCATAGAAATACAGTCTCCTGATGACTGTAAAAGCCAGGCAGCTAAATTTAATAAGACATTTGTCAAGGAGATGGAAGATTGTGGCCAATTTTGGTAGACAGATAGTTGCTGGCTAAAACAAAGCATGTATTGAACTGTTTTGGAGTAGGAAGAAGCATTGCTATGACAACAAATTACTTATATTTGATTTAGAAGAAGGAGAACAGTGTAGCTTAATGGTTTAGAAAGCTCATGAGAACAATTGTTGGCACGGATTTATGTTAAAATATAAAATGTTAAGTATGATCTGTTAAATAATTGAGCACCTCAGTGCATTCTGTCTCTTCTTTCACTCACTCTAACCAATAAAAGACAATATAAATAAACTTAAAGAAAAAACAGCTAACAGAGTTACATGCAAATTGTTCCATTTTATAAGGTGCCCAAATGAAAATCACAGCTAAAATTTGCTGGAATGCAAAAAATGTCATTTCTTTACAGGAAAAAAAGAACCCAGAGACCTATTCACTGTATTTTCATGCCATCCAAACCTGATGATGGTAGTTGGGAGTTTCTCATTCTGTAGGTGATTAATCTTCTTTGTGATTGGTAGTATGTTTTATTTGAAAAGAAACTACACTTCAGACCATTTCTATCCTTTGACCATGTTCATGCCTGAGAGAATGAGTAAACAGTCATTTGTATGAACTGGTTATTTGTAGTTCCCCTGGGGAAGTAGGTAGGTGTCAGGCAGGTAGCAAGGCATCTAGCATCTGGAGGAAGCTTGTGGATATGGAGGCTTTCTCTTAGAAAGATAGCTCTTTCCTTTTCCTAAAGGTAAAACCAAACAGATGGCCCGTATTCACTGTGGAAAGGTCTCAGAGTCTTCATCACGTTATGAGGGTGGGTAGATTTATAAGGACTCCTTGAGGGCTCCTGAGGCAGAGGATCAGATACTTTCTAATCTCTCCTTTTTTGCCTTTCCCTGCTCCCCACTTTTACCCAGTACCATCTTCCTGTTTTCCCCTTATACTTCCAGAACAGTACAGTAAAGTAGGAAACAGGGAAAAGCTTGGAAAATGGAGGACTGACTACCCTCTAGTTATCCAGAGGACAGGAATAACTACCCTCAACTTTTAAACCGCCTCTGTGGGCAAAACTCATAAATTTGTATTCCCCCCCACCCTGCCTCCCACCCAACTTCTTTGGAGAGAAAAATTCCATTGGTCATTACTATTGGGAGGCGGCCATGTCATAGAGTTCTTTCAGAGGAGGAAGTGTGAAAATAATAAGCCAGATCTTAGGCTAACCTTCTGTAAAAGAGAAGTGGCCCAGAATCACAGCTGTTTGATGATTCATAGAATTTGCCTGGCATACAGTTTAAATTTCACCTTTTTATGTGACTTGGTGTTCTGTGTCTTACTAGTTGGCATCATGTCAGATCATGTTCTACCCTCCTCAGAAACTTCTAGTGCTCTCAGTAACTTACAAAATAAAATCCAGAATTGGTGAGCTGTTCCTTAGGGCCCTTCATGATGTGGAAATAGACCTCTTAGAAAAAGGTTGCAAAAGCAACACATACTCATTATAGAAAATCTGGAAACTAAAGAATTTGGCAAACTTTCTCTGTAAAGGGCTAGATAGTAAATGTTTTAGACTTTGTGAACCATGCTGTGTCTGACACAACTACTCAACTCTGCTGCTGAAGCACAAAAGCGGCCACAGATAATGACAGTATGTAAGTGAATGTGTGTGGCAGTGTTCTACTAAAACTATATACAAATCAGTCAGTGGGCCACGTTTGGTTCACGGGTCATTGTTTGCTGAACACTGCTATAGAAAATAAAAATCACTCATAGTCTTGCCAAAAATGTTAACATTTTTGCTTATTCTCCTTCTGTTCGTATTATTTTACATGCTTGTGTCTATACTGTATATTGCCAGTTTTGTACCTGATTTTTTTCACTAAGCATCCTCATAAACGTTTCCTGTGTTATTTAAAACTTTTTGGCATAACTCTTAATGCCTATGTGGTACTCCATCCTGTAACTGGATCATAATTTACCTAGTCATTTCCTTTTTATTTTAGTCGAGGGGTGGATTCCTGCTTTGTCACCCAGGCTGGAGTGCAGTGGCACGATCTCAGCTCACTGCAACTTCTGTCTCCCAGGTTCAAGCGATTCTCGTGCATCAGCCTCCCAGGTAGCTGGGACTACAGGCTACCATCACCACGGCTGGCTAATTTTTGTATTTTTTAGTAGAGATGGGATTTTACCACGTTGGCCAGGCTGGTCTCAAACTCCTGATCTCAAGTGATCTGCCCACCTTGGCCTCCCAGAGTGCTCCTATATGTGTGTGTGTATATGTGTGTATATATATAATATATATATATATATATATATATATATATTTTGCAGTTATAAACTCTAAAAAGTTTCTTCTTGTACAAATCTTTGTGTTTCACATTATTTTGTAGGTCACTTTCCTTGAAGTGGAGTTACCAGGACGGTGGTATGGATGTTTTTAAGGAGCTTAATATCTCTCTCTCTCTTTTTTTTTTAAAAGGTAGTGCTTATGTACATTCCTACTAGCAGTGGGGACAGACAGAGTCTCTTCCACCTCATCCTCACCAACATCAGACATTCTTACTAAAGTAAAATCCTTTTTACAGCAAATTAAAAAAAATGGCATCTAAGTTAATGTGTAATTCTTTGATTATTAAGGTGATTGGAGAAAAAGTTTCAAATGATTGTTGAATGATGAATTGGATCACATGGTTCTTCTTTGACTCAGTTTTTCATAAATGTACCTTGGGCCCTAACTTGCTTCTCCTTTTCCTCATGCAGTTCCCCCCTTTCATCTTCCTGGCCCCTTCTGTTAAAATTCTACTCATTCTTTAGGGCTCAATCCTATCTGTATTCATGTACCTGTCTGTGGAGTCCTCCCTAGTTCCTCCTACTCGATATGATCTCTCTGCCTTTGAATCCCCGTAGCACTGTGTACCTCTCTTGTGGGATTTATCTCTTTCTGCCCCTTTTTGTGGTTATCTCTGTACTGGCTTTATGCCTGTAGCATGGACACTAGGTAATGTTATCTTTGCGTTGACTCCCAGAGCCTAGTAGAGAGCTTAGTGTACAATGGCCTATCAGAGCTATGTTGAAAGGTGCCTGAGGTCTGCTGCAGATGATCTTTCAGAAAATTTGATGTTGCAATTACCTGTGATGTTTACAGAATGGATTGGGATCACTGATAAGAGATGCTTTGCTGGTTACTTAAGATGGGCTGTATCTTTAAGTACTAGTCACTCTTTTTTGTGAAATTTGGATCATCAAGTTTTCCAAGTAGTTATAAAAACAATTTTAGCATATGTTAGGCTATTGTGTATCTGGTAGAAGTTTATGTGATGATAGAAATGTTTTATGTCTGCACTGTCTGATATAGTAGGCACTGGCCACATGTGGCTGTTGTGCACTGTATATGTGGTTACTGCAACTGAGGAACTGATTTTTTCTTTTCATTTTACTAATTTTAAATAATTTAAATAGCTGCATGTAGCTAGTGGTAACCATACGGGACAGTGCAGGATAATGTAGAATATTTAAAGTTATGGTCTCTTTTTTATGGCCAAGAGAAGCTGGGTATGTATAGTGCCACGGTAACATGGACATTGTAGTTGTCTGGACTTTTGGAGAGGCAGTCTAGACCCTGGTAGAACCATAGAGAGAGAGAGAGAGAGAGGAAGCCGTAAGTTTGGTTCAAAATGGAAACTGATTCCAGCGGGAGGTCTATGTTGTGAGAAAAGGGAGATGATGCCAGATTCGTAGGGTAGAGGCAGAGTACAATAAGCTGCAATACCAAGAGGAGACATTTGGACATGATACGATTGGTGGTAGGGAACCATTAAAGATTCATGCAAAGAAGAGTGACAGATGAGTGTGGTGTTGCAAGGTCACTTTTGCCAGGTGTATGAAGCTGCTGGAAAAGGATGTGAGTTATTGGCCCCTCCTTCAGTGGATAGGGTTGGGCAGTAGTGATTCACAAACTCCATCAAAACCCAGCCACATCACAAAACACAAATGGTTTATTTCTGCATTAATTTCCAGTTATTGTATGCCTTCCTGTGGTTCAGACATATACCACCATTTATTGTGGAGGGCTTGTAGTTGGGGGGTTGTGGAGAATGGCCACCTGTGTGAGGGGAGGCCGGCCTGTCACCTCTGCTTAGCCACAGGCAGAATTGCCATCTGTGACCCTGGTGCCTTGAAAGGTGTGTCTTGAATGGCTCTTTGACTCTTCAGAAACCATCTGGGAGCCCATTCATTCTGTTCTCACTTGCCTGCTTCCTTTAAGGGCTGATAGCAAATTTCTGATTTTACTGTTAGGAGAATATTTTCAATCTCATTTTTTAACCTTTAAATTAAGTTGAACCTTTCAATTCAGTTGAATTAATATTTCTTCCCACTACCTACTCCTTACTGATCTCACTCCAACCTTTATTAGATTGCTTATATTTCCATAACTGCGTAGTGACCTTAGCACATGGACTTAATCATTAACTATCATATTCCTGAAGAACAGCTTTGGACTCATTTTTAAGAAAAAGAGAAACACCATTGAAGGGATTCTCTCTCTTCTCACACTCTCCCACATGTCCAGCTAACCCAGCCACCCTCGTTCTCTACCCTACCTGTACTCCCACCCTCCAGGCCCACCTTGGCTCAGGGAGACGGTCCAGCTGAGGAACAGCCTCCCTTTTGGGAAAACATGCTCCAGTTCAATCATACCTAGAAGTCTTCAGAAACCCTTGACCCGGGAGGGGCTTTGGGACACAACTGACAATTAAATCTCCCGGTGTCAGGGGATCTTGCAACTGAGAACTGAGTGCCCCTTCCACCTCACTTATAATTGACAGGGGCCAGTGCCTTGTGTGGGCCTCACCTTACCTGGCATCACCATTCCTCACCCCCCCTTACCCCACCTCACCTCACCTCACCTCACCTTGTCTCTTGCTCTTGAGACACAACTAGGTAACTGAGTAGCTCTTCTCCCTTGGCATAGTGAAGCAGCTTCCTCACTGTTGCTCAATTCAATGAAGGAGAAAAGTTCTTGCCTTGAGTTACCATGGGGTGGGGGGGAGGGGAAATTTTTTTTTAAAACTACTTTGAGCTTCCCACTTAAAATTTTTACAAAAATCAATTATATTTGGTTTCTCTTTTGGTCATGACGGTGGTATAGTTTAAGGGTTGGGGCATGGATACTACTAGAATCAGACACTAGTGGACTAGAATTTTGGTTCTATCACTTGCTAGCTGTTTGAACTTGGGGAAATTTCTTAACTTCTTTGACCCTCAGTTTACTTGTCTGTAAAATGAGGATAATAATTCTTGCCTTGTGTGGTGGTTGTAAAGATTAGAGAGTGTCTGTACAGCATGATTCCTGGGACCTAGTAAGGACTCAATAAAAGGTAGTTGCTGTTGTTATTAAAGCAGGTCATTTATGTTCGTAACAACCACAGGGTTAAGCTCATTGTCCCAATGTCCTTTTTTCTCATCCCTCAGCATGCTTGCTTTTGCCTTCCTGAAGCTGAAGATATTTATCCTCAGGGCAAGAGACATTGGGTGTGAGGGATTTAATGAGACCGATTTTCTTGACAGAGGGATTCTTAGGTGTTGGATGAGGGAGAAAGACTCGAGAGTGGCCTTTGCCGAGGAAATCTAAAGCAATTGCCACCCTGTCTGAGAGGTTTCTGTCCTGTCTGAAGGTAGGAATGGGGGATGGATGGATGAATGGATGACAGCCTTCTGCTGGCCTTTTGAAGAGTACATTCCCAGGAAAATAGCCTCTACTTTCTGCAGTGTGAGAGTGAGGGCGGGGGGTGGATATTGTGTTTTTTTTTTTTTGAGACGGAGTCTCGCTTTGTCGCCCAGGCTGGAGTGCAGTGGCTGGATCTCAGCTCACTGCAAGCTCTGCCTCCCGGGTTCACGCCATTCTCCTGCCTCAGCCTCCCGAGTAGCTGGGACTACAGGCGCCCGCCATCTCGCCTGGCTAGTTTTTTGTATTTTTAGTAGAGACGGGGTTTCACCGTGTTAGCCAGGATGGTCTCGATCTCCTGACCTCGTGATCCGCCCATCTCGGCCTCCCAAAGTGCTAGGATTACAGGCTTGAGCCACCACGCCTGGCCAGATATTGTTTTTGAGTGAAGGAAACCTTGTGTTCCATACTTAGCGGTCATGTTCCCCCACCCTGGGATGCTCTGTTGGCCTGATTTAAGGAAGGCTTTTCAGTTGATCTTTTAATCTTCAGACATAACACCGGAAATCAGTTATGCCATCACTTTCCTTATAAAACTAACTAGCTTTCACTTAGCAGATTGTGTTCCAGGGATTCAGTGTGTCTGGATATTTAATTTTTGTACTGCCCGGGCAAGGTTTTCTGAGAGTAGTATGTGTGATGTGTGTGGATAAGGGGTTGGGGGTGGCTCAGAGGGTGAGGGTATGGAGCATTGTCTTCAAAATCCCTGAGCAAGGCTGAGGGTGTTTCCCTGTCTACTGCCCTAATAAGGATTCTAGCAAATAGGGGCAGGGGCTGGCTTATTCATAGATATTAAAATAAAATGTTAAGGGGACTTCCTTCTAAGAGCCAACTCTGAGGCATTCTCTCCAAATTTGCTCGTCTCTGTTGCTCTTTTGTTAGAATGAGAAGATACTCTTGAAAAACTGTTTATGATACAAATCTATATGTTAAATCTTACTTTTAGTGCAGAGAGGCAGCTTGCAAAAAGTAAATTCCACGGAGAGCCTTTTAGATAAACTCCTTTGGTAATGTGAATTATAGCCTTTGAATTTCTTGGTTGTTAAATCTTGATTTTGATATATAGGTTTGCTTCAAGCAGTTTACCTATTTTTTACTTTTTAGTAGAATGACTGGGTACATTCCTTTTATAAAATACTCAGGGAAATAAATGGAACCAGTGTCAGAGTCTCCCTTGATCTGAGTTCCCAGAGACTTAAGACCTCAGAGCTGTAGCAGCAACTCAGCGAGTTCCATCAGCATACCGGTTCCCAGCAGCTTTTCTCTATCTGTATTTTAAGGAGTTGTATACAGTGTCATTTTTCATAATGACAAGATGCAGGGTAATATGATTTGAAAAAAGAGCTGAATGAATCTTTTTTTCCCCTCTGTATTTTAATGAAGGCAAACTGAATGAATTCTTTCCTTAGTCCCTTCTGCTGGTCTTTGCCTTGGTTGAAACCCCCTTTTCCCTTTGCTCACCTACCGTCTGGGGTTACCTGCTGCTTGGGCTGAAGTCCTAAGGCTTAGCAACAAGTAACCATATTGCCTCCGAGGCTAGTGGGCACAGCTGAACACTAATATTTGGACCCTAACTTTCAGCTTGATTTGAAGAAATGCCACTGCTAAATGTCATCTTTTTTTGTGGATCCCTATTTGACTCTTTGGATAAAACAGGTGGGCAGGCAACAAATTAAGTGGGAAATGTTTCTGTGAAGCAAATCCATTTAATAGGGTTACCTCATAAATAAGTAACAAACACAACTCTACCCCCTAACCTGCGCTAACCCATATAGCCAGAATGGAAAAGTAGATTGTTTCTTTGTCGCTTCTGTTATGGTTTTACTTAAGTGAATTATCAGATCAGACCCCTGTTTGTACAGAAGTTTCAAAAATATTTGTTGTAAATTGATCTGAGCCAATTTGGTTTTCCATAGTTAATTAGATTCTATTCTGGTAGATATCATTAATCTCCAATAGTCAGAAGTAGGTAAGGGCTATAGGTTTTGCCCCCACAACCAGTAGATTACAGTGAAAGGAATTCTGATTAAATTCTGCCACGTGACTGTATTAATAATCAGGCACAAGACAGTTACACAGTCTGACTGTACACCCAGAGACATTCCAGTTCTTTTTTTGCAAACCACCATATTGTGTGAAAGGTTCACCGGAGATAGATGTGATGGTATTTTAGCAGTAGGATTCAGCTTCCCTTCTAATTAGAGGGTACATCTGAGTCCTCCATTAAGTGTCTGGACATAAGATTTGTTGGGACTCCTGAGCCTAAGGTGTCATTTTAAAGGGGTGAAGGATGTTGGGCTAACCAGAGTCTTATATCCAATTCATGCAAAAGTGGGAACAACTGAATATTTCTAAATTATATACTTATCTTTAACACTAGGCAGTTTCCCTAATGAAATATTTCTAGTATCCATTGTTGTAACGAACAAACGATCAGAAGGACTTCAGAGCTGAAGCATGTAAGTGACTTTTTTTCCCATTAGAAAAAAGTTAAGGTATATTTAATATACAGTAAAATTCACCCTTTTAGTGATACAGTGATACATTTGACAAATGCATACAGTTCTATGAACACTCCAGTCAAGATAGAGAATATTCCCATCACCCCCCAAAGATTCCCCTGTGCCTTGATTGTGGGACTTTTTAAGAGCAGCTTTACTGAGATATAATTCATATACCATAAAATTCACCCACTTAAAGTGTATAATTCAGTGGTTTTCATATACTACATTTAAAAAAAAATTGTTAAATATATACATATAAAATACAAAATTTGCCATTTTAAGCATATTTAAGTGTACACTTTGGTAGCATTAATTTCATTCGGGACGTTATGCAACCACCCCTCGTATTTCCAACACTTTTTTTTTTTTTAATCACACCAAACAGCAGCTCTGTACACATTAAGCAATAACTTCCAATTCTTACCTCCCCCAGCCCCTGCTAACCACTGTTCTACTTTCTCTCTCTATAAATGTGCCTATTCTAGGAACCTATTATCGGTGGAATCGTATAATATCTGTCCTTTTATGCCTGGCTTGTTTTACTTAGCAAAATGTTTTCAAGGTTGTGGCATGTATCAGAACTTTGTTCCTTTTTTAAAGGTGAGTAATATTACATTGTATTTATAGATCACATTTTATTTATCTGTCAGTGGACATTTAGATTGTTTCTACCTTTTGGCTATTGTGAATAATGCTGCAATGAATGTTGGCATACAAGTATTTGTTTGAGTCCTTGTTTTCAGTTCTTTTGGGTATGTATATACCTAGGAGTGGAATTGCTGAGTCATATGGTAATTCTATATTTAGCTTTTTGAGGAACTGCCAAACTGTTTTCCACAACAACTGGCCACTTTACATTCCTACCAGTAATGTACAAGGGTTCCAATTTCTATATATCCTCACCAGCACTTGTTATTTTCTATTTTTAAAATTATAGCCATCCTAGCAGTATGAAGTGGTATATCATTGTAGTTTTGTTTTGCATTTCCCTGATGACTAATGATATTGAACATTATTTCATGTGCTTATTAGACATTTGTATATCTTCTTTGGAGAAATGTTTGTTCAAGTTCTTTGCCCATTTTTGGAAAAAAACTGGTTTGTTTTTGTTGCTGAGTTGTAGGAATTCTTGATTGTAGGCTTTGATTAGAAATTTCAGTTGCTAACTAATATCACCCCTGGAGTTTGTATTCTCAGTTAGGGGTCTTCAGATGTCAATAGTGGTGTGTGGTAAATGTTTAAAGCTCTGATTTATGACATTTGCCAATTTCCATGGTCACTTTCAAGCTATCAGTCTGCCCCCTCACTAAGGTAACAAAGGAGTTGGGAAGAGATGTACACAGTCAACTCTTTTTAGCCAGTGCTATTGGGCTCCCAGTATGCAACAGAATGTTAACTCACCACCCTATGGTGTAGAATAAAACTAACACAGAGGCGTATTTATCACAGTGTCTACACTGAAACTATTTAAATTAAATTAGACATAACTAAAAGTGAATGAAAATAATTTTCAATTACAACACTTTAGCTCCCTCAATAAAAGTGAGAATAATTATTTGTTGAGCACATCATATGCTAGACGTGTTCCAAGTATTATGAGATATTATCAGTAAATAGAGGAGGAAATGTAGAATAAGTTAGTAGTAGGTTGGGACTTGAAGTCAGACTCCAGAACCCATGTGTTTGATATCTTTACCCTACTGTCTTCTATCCCATTAGTGGAATTTATTTACTGAGTGTTGACTACTATAAATGGAGTAGACTACTTTTTTCTAACCCCACAGATGCTTCTTTGTTACATTGTACCCCCCAACCTCTCTAAATCCTGTTCAAATTGGAATTGAAAACTAAAGCTGTGGTGGTACCACATAGCAACGAACTGTAAGGGGTTAAAAATATCCTTTTCCTGGTTGCAAAAAAGCATGTGTTTTAAGAAAAATTTAAGCAAGTGAGAAATGGCAAAAATAGAAAGTGAAAGTCCCTCATAAACCCATCTGCCAGAGATAATCATTATTAACAACTAGCATTTATTCTTTCAGAGCTTTTTCTTTACACATTTTTTAAAAATAAAAATGGGATGATTCCTTACAATCTGAGACTTTTTTCACTTGGTAATACAGTTAGGCTATTTTCCGTGCCAGTATGTATAGTTCTCCTTCATTCATTTTCACAGCTCTACTTCATTCACTGTAACAGCTACATAATATCCCTTGTGCGAAGGGCTATTTCGAAGAAGTGATGATAGGTGGTACATGGGACAAAAAGGTTGAAAACTACTGTTGGGTACCAACAATAGAGGCACCATACTTTCCATTTCTCCCCCCAGAGGCTACTATAACTTACTTACCTGAAGCGATAAGACAAAAATCCATGAGCACTGGGAAGAGTTACAGGAAAACTCAAACTAAGCTAGTCAGGGATAATTGAGAGATAAGGCTACATATCAAATTCCTTCACATGTCTTTAGGGCTTTACAGCTCTGGTCTTTGAAATCCTATTTGGAATCTTTCTCAATCTCCAGTAGGCCCTGCTTTGAGTTCGGGAAGCATTGTTTTCCAGGAAATACAACCTTTTAATTTCTCCTCATTTGTTCCTCATCTTGAGAGATGGCCACCATCATGTTTTCTTGTTGTGATAATCTGTCAGGTTTTTTTTTGTTGTTGTTGTTGTTTGTTTTTGAGACAAAGTCTTGCTCTGTCACCCAGGCTGGAGTGCAGTGGCGCGATCATAGCTCACTGCCACCTTGAACTCCTAGGCTGAAGCAATCCTCCCACCACAGCCTCTTGGGACTGCCACCAGTCCTGGCTTTTTTTTTTCCCCTTTTTTCTACAGATGGGGTCTCACTATATTGCCCAGGCTATTTTGGAACTCCTGAGCTCACATGATCGTTCTGCCTTGGCCTCCCAAAGTGCTGGACTTACAGGCATGAGCTGACATGCCTGGCCTGATATGTCAGTTTTCAGTGGTTGTCAGTGTTTCTTTGTTTTCTCCTCTGTCCTAGGCACTTGTCACTAGGTAAGTGCCTAATGACTCCATCAGGTGTGGCATTTATTCTTGTTGCAACAGGGAATTGATAAGAGAAAAGAAGGTTATCTAGGGGATGAGTTAACCTAGAAGTGGAAGAAGACAGCTGTTATTAGGTTGCTGTCAAAATAGCTTGCTTTACTCCCTGGCATGTATCACTGCAGGGAATAAAATAATCCAAGAATGATAAGCTCTCAATTGCCATCTGTTGGTTTGTGATGCTGCTTGCCTTGTTCTAGTTAACATTGAACACTGACCTCACATGGCACTTGGAGAAACTTAGAGGAGGATAAGATGATCATAGGGTGTAAAGCAAACTGACTGAACGCTTGCAGAGAGATGGGCTAAAGGCCAGTGGTATCAGTTTATCAGGATTTGTCTGCCTTACACTCTCTTATCCTTTCCTCTTTACCCCAGGGAGCTGGCAGAATGGTGTTTCCTCTGTAATATGACATATTTAGATTCTTTTACCAGTTTAAAGAAGTTAATTTAATGGGAGTAAAGGGGACTAAGTTTTTCGAGTTGGGATCAGGTACTATCCTTTATAAGACAGATTATGGATGTTTGAAGCTCATGAATGGACATGTCATTATCTTTCAAATTACATGCTAAGGATCAGGCTTGTATCATATGTATTTTACTATGTCTTCCGGTCCATATCCCAGATAAACCACTGTATGCCAGCTGTGCTAGGTGCCAGCAGCCATGAACTATGTCAGAGACCCTGCCTCCCTGACTTAGGTTGATTGGACTGAGTGGCTACCTGTCACCAAGACAGCCCATCTGTCACCTAGCAGGTAACATGGGCTTGACCGGCTGAGAGCTGGCTCTTTCGTATTCCTCTCCTAGGAAATTAGAATTGGGAAGCTGAGAGCCTAAGGCAGTTTGTAACAGGGAAAAGAGCCAAAAGATGATGGGGAGTGGAGTAGTCATGACAGTCCATGTCCTAGCTAGTTTTATGAAGGGACAGAAACCATGAGCAAACAGAGGGACCTTGCAAGGGAGGAAGAGAGACGCCTTGAGAGACAGAAGAACTGTTTCCTACAGACACCATGAACCCAGAACCACCTTCCAGTTCTCCAGAGGCCCAGCTTTATCCTACCCTAGGATTCGAATGGGATACCTGTATTCTTTCCACAAACCTCCCTTTTCTTGGGCCAGCTTGAATGAGACTCTGTTTTCCCACAGTGGAAATTATCGGACCAGATAGAGGCCCCTACCTTTACAATCGCCTTCCGGGTTGAGTCACCAACAGTTGGTTTACATTTAAGGCTAACATGAAGTGCTGAAGACTATTCTAGGTATTACGGGGAACAGTGGAAAAACACAGATACCTGATTGTTTCTGTCAAGCTCAGTGCTGACGTTATGGGCTTTGAATCTGTGTTCCTGGCAAACAGTGAGAATGAAAAGAGGCAGGGATCCTGACTGTTCATTTATCACTTCACAGCTCTCAACCAACAGGGGGCCTTCTTTATCCTGTTTAACCTCTCAGTAGAGTATTTGCCTTTTGCTTATTCCTCTTTCCAGTCAACTCTTGATTATTCATGTAATAGAGGAAAGCATTAATGTGAATGATAGAAGACTGCCCCACCTTGGCCTCTCTTCCCTGCCACAGCAGCATCCAGTCACAGAAATGGAAACAACTAGCAGGAGAGGTAAGGAGGCTGAAAAAAGGTGGGATGGGGCCAAGCAAATTAACATTGTTTCTTCTAGTTTTATACCTTCTTTCTGTTAATAAATGCTGCCTGTTTGAGTTTCTCTTCTGGTATCACTAGGAGATTGCTGGAACAGCAATGCCATTTGCTTGATTTAAGTCAAAATATGGGATCTTTTAAAAAACTAAAATAGAGTTGGGGGCAATTGACTAGTATGCTAGTTTCCTCTCCCGTCTGTTGTACCCCCTTTTTGTCGGTGCCACCCAGCTTTCTTGTTGGCTGAGTTTAATGTTGGGCCCCTAGCAACCATTCTTCGTTCAGGACTTGGGACTCAGCTAGCCAAAATATTCACAATAGTATTTCTCAAAGTATGGTTCTTGACCCACTTGCATCAGAGTCACCATGTGTGCTTATTAAAAATGCTGATTCCTTCCACCTTGAATGCACTGAGGGAAAAATGCTAATTCCTGGGCCCTATCCCCGAACTATTGAGTCCAGATATTGGGGTGGGGGACAGAATTGGCTTAGAAATAAGAATTTTAACTCACCCACCTCCAGGTGATATTTATGTGCACTAAACCTTGAGAAAGGCTACTCTGTAAAATGACTGGAGGAGATTTGGAGGGTAGCTCTGGGAAATTACCAACACTTCTCTTTCACTCACTATTTGTAGAGCAAGTGAGTGGGTAGGGAGAGGAAATTGGGGCATTCCAGGTGTCAGAAGGTATTTTTCTAAGTGCAGATAGTTAAAAGCTGTCTACTGAAAGGAAAGTGAAGAAAAATAGAGATGCCAGCATGCTAAATTATATGACACTTAACACTCAAACATTTGCTGAATTAATGCCTGAATAATTAAGAGTTGATTGGGCAGAGACACAGGAAGATTCTGTTTAAGTTACAGACTTGGCTTGCATCCATGTTTCCTTCTAAAGAGACCACCTTCTCCATTTCTGCATTGTCTTTCTTTAGAGGGAAAATAGATAGTCATTCCCAACATATTTGGGGTTTTGTGGTAATTTAAATATCTAATAGGCACTGCATAATGCTATTCAATGGTTGTGCCTAAATGCAACCCTACTAATCAAAATGAGGATACTGTGTTTAAGAGTCTGGCTATGTAGTCTCTGGTCTGGTTATAGTGTTGAGTCTTTTTTCAAAAACTGTCTCTATGGAGTAAAGCAGGGTCCTGTGTTTCATTGCTTTCCACACATTCCCCAACAAGTGTTGAATGGATTTTGTTGCAGAAGTTTCTTTGGAAGTCTATTTAGAATTCAGATTGCATTTTCCCAAGGACACAATATTCTTCTTGTGGTTCAGGTTCCCAGACCAGCTGGCAAAAGCCTATTTAATGGGAAGTGGAGTAGAAGTACAACCCCACCAGCCCCTTACCAGAATGCCTGAAAGTATTTTTGATGGGGAAAAAGCCTCAGGGTTCAGACCTGTGATCCTAGGCATACATCCCAGCTTCATTCTCTGAGCATCACCATAGGGATTTATTATTGGAGGGAACAATTCAAACTCCTTTTCTAGGCCTCCTAGGCTTTGTGTGATCTGACTTTTCTGCTCATCTCTCCAGTATCATTTCTTACCATGTTGCCTCTGGCACTCTATACTGTCCAGGCAACAGGAACTACTTTAAGTTCCCTGAATGTGTCTTTGTAACCTCTGGGCCATTTAAGCCTTTAGCTATGCTCTTCCCTCTACCTGAAGCCTTCTCCTCTTGCCTACGCCTTCTCACTGGTGTTTTGTGTTACAGCTCTCAAAGCTCTGATCACCGTTTTTATTATAGAGGGATTTGTATGCTTTATGTCATTTATCTTCCCTTCGGCCAGACTGAATACTCCACAGAAGGAAAGACCATGTGTATGTTACTCACAGTAGTATCCCCAGCACTTAGCATAGTGCCTGGCAAGTAGCAGGTTCTTAATAATGATATGGCCGGTGAATGAATGATCTCGTACAGGGGTTCCCACCCTCTTTTACAGATGTGGACTCTGAGATTAGAGGGGCCAAGTTTTGTTTTTTCTAAGTCCATAGTTAGCAGCTGTTTTGCAATTAGAACTTCGGCCTTCTGACTTCCAGGCAAAGGTATTTTCTTTCAGAGGTATATGTTTCTATAAATAAAGTCTGAATGCATTGGAATAACTTATCCTGGGGGTTATTTGTAGCAGTTTCAAATCATTTGATCAGGCTCACTACTGGTGATGTATAGAGGGAAATAGAAGAGTGAAGTAATGCAGAACATACCTTCTATAATTTAGATTTAGATCATTTTTGCTGGGCCTGGAGAGGAGGAGCTAGGGGAGTACAGCTTACCCATGGCGCTGCTTACAGAATTTAGACATAACAGGTGGCTGTTCATTATTCTGGGATTCCACATCTGTACAGAGTGTAGAACATAACTGAATGCTCAGCGGGTATTTCTTGATTATGTGATTTGCTCAGTCTCTCTGCTAGTGTGTTCAAAATACCATTTAGAGTTTTCTATACCATTTACTATTTAATTGATAAGCATGTGGTTTGATAAATGTTGTTGTTATTATTAGTAGTGGTTTTATGTAGTTCTTATAGAGATATAAGGGCCTTCAGATCATTTGATTTGGGGCCCTGCCTTAGCTATTAGAAATTGCATAGTACCTTAAATACCTGTTGCCTAATGTTATTTGCCTTCTCATTGTGGCTCTTGGGGGTTTCTGCTGCTCAGAATAGAATGGAATCTTTCATAAGACTGGATTAAAGGGCATACAGCCTAATACAGCAGTCTTGAACCTTTTTGGCACCAGGGACAGGTTTTGTGAAAGATAATTTTTCCATGGACTGAGGTGGGGGGTGAGGGAGGATGGTTTCAGGATGAAACTGTGCCACTTCAGATCATCAGGCATTAGATTCTCATAAGGAGCATGCAACCTAGATCCCGAGCATGCAGTCTAGATCCCTCTCATGCTCCTATGAGAATCTAATGCTGTCACTGATCTGACAGGAGGTGGCGCTCAGGCGATGATGCTCACTCATCTGGCACTCTCCTCCTGCTGTGTGGCTTGGTTCCTAACAGGCCGTGGATCGGTACCATTCTGTAGTCTGGGACTCGGGGACCCCTGGCCTAATGGATTATCTTAGTAAAGTTCAGAGGCATTTAGGAGGAAGGACCCATCAGATGACATGCAAGGAGGAAATATCTGTAGACCCCTGGAGAAGAGGGAAAGCAGTGCTTTTCCATGTGTAAGCTTGGGACTGAGGGTTGGATTTTTGTGGTAGGTACATGACTGGGTGGAGAGGATGACATAGCTCATTTCTCCACTTGGCTTTCAGTAGGACACACTTCAGGAGTCCCACATCAGGATGGCTTTTTTTTCTCCCTGTGGTGAAGAAAACAGCTGGCAAGTAGCTAATTAAAACCATCGTAAGCCCAAAAGCTAAACTCAAAGGCCTTTGAGAGCCTTCCATTGGGCTGCCCAAAGTCCTTAGAGGCTAATATAATGAATAATAAAGGAAATTCATTGAACACCGTTAAGAAAAGGTAATGCATGTCTTCCTTCAAACCATCAATGCTTTGCCCCATCACTGATTTGCTTGTGCGACTCTTCTTTTATGTCACTCTGAATAAACTCCCCTTTGTCTTTCTGGGCCAAGGGAACCAAATGAGTATAGAGGGACTCTTCTTGGAGTCACACATTTCTTTCCTCCTTGTGACTGCCAAACCACCAAACTCTGGGCCATTTGCATGTGTCTTAATTTCTCCTCATAATGTGGCAAAACACGTTTTGGTGCTAGGTACGATACAACCCTTCCTGGAGTGAACCAAATGTGGAAAGTGCTGTAATTTGAGGCAGTTTTCAGAAAAGAGCCTCTTCTGGTACAGAAAGCCCCTTGTTCCTTTTTCCTTTCTTTTTTTTCATTTATGCCTCATCACATTTTGTGCAATTTCAGCTCATCTCAGGCTGAATTTTCCTTTTGATGTCTGCTTTCTAGAATAGCCCTTGCCTGAGAAAAAAGAACAAAAGGCCAACTCTGTGGCTTTCAATTTGCAGCGTCCCCAGCCCTTTTATCCATCTCAGTGCTTCCCTGGTTGGGAACAAAACCCAAGCTCCAGGGTCAGAGTACATATGGAGGAAGAACCCTTTTTGAAAATCCAAACACATGAGGAATTCATGTTTCATTGTCATCCTGCTTTGCAGTTGGGTCAGGTACATACGGGGAGTAGAGAGTGGGCTTGGAAGAAAAAAAATTGGTTTTGTTACCTCCACAAAAGCAGACATTCTCATTTTCCCCCAGAAGTTCCATTAAGAAGAAAGCAAGTTTTTAAGGGTTTAATTGCTAATTCAGGGTTGCTTTCAGCTGTTAGAGCATCTGTTATCAAGGCACCTAGTTTGGGAGGTGGAACAGAAGTTTGACGTGCTAACATTTGGGAACTTTTCAGGATGTCTTTGTTATCTAGTTTCTTTCCATTTTTTCAGTACCTGCTTTCAGACCTCTACTTTTTCTCTTCTGCTTCCTTTGGTTTCAGATCACAGAAGACCTATCTCTTTGTGCTCCCAGCTTGTTGTCTTGGTTACAGGCTTCTTCGGCTTGCTTTCCTTTGAGGAGAATATACAGCCTAAAGAAGATTTTTTAAAATGGTGACTAAGGTCCCTTTCTCTAAGGTTACTGGGATATTAAGCAGTGGGTAGAACAGTGACTTGTAAACCGGCTGTACGTTGAAATCAGCGGGGGCACTTTAAAATACTGATGCCCAGACACCAGGTCCAACCAGTTGAGTAGGGATCTTGAGGAGTAGGCCCCAGGAATTTATTTTTCTTTTATGAAACAATAAACCGCCTACGTGAGTCTAATGTGCATTCAGGATTTAGAACTGCTGAGTTTTACAGCAAAGCCAGACAACTTGGTTCCAGCTGTTTGAGCCAGGTGAAGTAAATAGAATCAACTTTTCTGTACCTTAGTTTTACCTGCCTAGAACAGAGAAGCAATAAAGCTTGAGAAATTAAAGAGGCTCACTGTGACCCCCCCTGTCATTACTATTACATACAAAAGAGAGGTAACTTTCTTTCAAAAAAGAAAAAAAAGAAAAAGAAAATCCAATTATTCAGCTGGCTTGGCTTCTGGGCTGTAGCAGTGGCTTGAGGATTAAAATAAATCTTTCCAATGTGTAGAGGAACAGCACTCATTCCCCAGTATGGTTTGGCCAGCGCTTTCCAGGTTTTCAAAACTGCCCCAACTTTCAGCTGACTCCCTTCTCTTGCCCCAGGTGGTTAACAGAGTTAGGCACCATACTTATATTTTTAGTGAAATTGCTTTTTAATAGTCTTTTCCTAACATGAAACAACACATGTTCATGATTCAAGCCCAGAAAATTATAGGAATATGACACATAGCAAACAAAAGTCCCCAGAAGTCAGTCTCCCAGACATATCCACTGTAAGCATGTTTTTCTTCTGATTTTTATCTCTGCATATGCTAAACATTTTGTACTTTTATTTTAAAAATGGGATCATTCAACAATGTTTGTACTTTTTTCCCTTAGTATCTTAGCCATCACTCCATGTATTAATCAACCTCATTCTTAAGGACCCCTGATTCTTAGGATTTTAGTCACACAAGGGCACAATGTCCTTCCCCTTCCCTCCAAGATTTCGCTTTCCTATGGAAAGGCTTGGGTTTTGTTTGTTTGTTTGGGCTTCAAATAGAGCAAATCCATTGTATCTGGTATATTTATGTTTGGTTGTTGTTTAAAAATTCATACAATTTTAAAGAAATAGAATAGCATATATGATTCCCTCCAACCTCTGACCCCTAATCCACTAGTTCTTCTCCCCAGAAACAAACTGCCATTACCAGATTCTTGGAAATCTTGAGAATTACTGCATGCATAAATAAGGCTTGAATATTCTAAAATGGCTTTTGCTTAGGTAGCCAAGGCTATCCATATTGTATAGAGACATCTTGTTTCATTTATTCATTCAGCAAGTACCTGATGAGCATCTCGTGTGTTCCAGGCACTGTGTTAAGTTCTGAACCTACAGTGACGACCATCACACAGCTCAAACTCTCCAGGAGCTTATGGTCAGCAGGGAAGATCAACATTTAATCAAAACATAGCTAAATATAAATGAGAAATGGGGATATGTGTTGTGAAGGAAAAGAACAGCGTTTACATGCTTTTTTTTTTTTTTTTTTTTTTTTTTTTGAGACGGAGTCGTGCCCCGTTGCACGGGCTGGAGTGCCGTGGCGCCATCTCGGCTCACTGCAACTTCCGCCTCCCAGGTTCAAGCGATTCTCCTGCCTCAGCCTCCCGAGTAGGTGGGGCTACCATGCCCAGCTAATTTTTTTGTATTTTTAGTAGAGACGGGGTTTCACCGTGTTGACCAGGATGGTCTTGATCTCTTCACCTCGTGATCCACCCGCCTTGGCCTCCCAAAATGCTGGGATTACAGGCGTGAGCCACTGCGCCCGGCCTACGTGCATCATTTTTTAAAACAGTGATTAATGGAGTCCCCTTCCCCAGTTTTTAAATACAAAGGTGTGGATGGGAGATTTGCAGCAAAGATAGGGAAGCAAAGACATAACCCACAATCTTTACTCTTGCCAACAGGTCTTACCTTCTTTCCCACCAAAATTTTCCTTTGATAAAATGTCTTGCTGAGAGTTAGGGTAACTCACCAACCAGCTTTATTATTGGTTGACAGGGTGCGGTAGAAGACCTTTGTTAGCCAGACTGTGGGCTTCTTGCAGACAGGAATTATGTCCTGCATCACTGTGTGCCCAGAACCTCAGGAAGAACTAACTGATGTAGGCACCAGGAAATAGATGCTTTTGTTACATTCTCATTTTATGCCTTAGAAGCACTGCAAATGGTAGGTATTCGTATTTCTATTTTAAACGATGAGAAAACTGAGGCTTAAGGAGGTGTAAAAAATACTTCCTTTTAAAAAAATACACCTCTCCCCCACCCTCATAAAAACCCCAACTTTGACCATAGAGTGCATTGGTGGGGGAGCACTGCAAACATTAGCTGTCCCATGTGACTTTGACTCTGACACAATTGGTCCTCTTGCTTCAGGGAACTGGATACCATCCATTCCTCCCGTGGGTTGGCCTAGGCTGTGTTACTTCAGAGTTTTCTTGACGAGTTTCAAGGTAACCAGGTCATCCTGTTCTAAATATTTTTCTGGGATTGAGGTCAAGGAGCAGCATGATCCTCTCTTAAATGGGTCAGAGGAGGAGGACTCCTGTGGCTCCTGGAAAGGTCGAGCCCCTTCATGCTAACTACACTGTCTTCCTGTCTGTTCCAGCTTATGTCCTGGGCTGAGCTATGGACAGGGAGCAGAGGTCGATGTGTGCATGTGTTCTGGAGGACTTTTATATGTCCGATGGTGTGTTAGGCACTGTGTGGAGTTGGGGCAGAGGGAACTCCAGAAAAGACAAATTATCTTATGGTGGAGACAAAAGGTAGTATTGGCAACAAACATGACCTCTGGAATCAGATAGTTCTGGGTTCCAGTCCTGACTCTTTGACTCACTTGTCAGTTGTGCAACCTTAGGCAATTTGTTTAACCTTTCTGTAGCTCAGTTTCCTTGTACGCAAACAGGAGGAAAATAATAATCTCTTACATAATAGGATTGCTATGAAGAATATGTGAACTAATACATGTAAGACATTGACTGTTGTGCCAGGCACCTCGTAAGCACTCAACAAGGAATAACTAACTACTGCCTCTATTGTTGTTACTAACAACAGTATGAGACTAATAAGTGATTAGTGTATAGTACCAACAAATACAAATGGAGTTCAGAAAAAGAATACTTAATTTTTGTGAGTTATTCAGGAAATCTCTAGAGGAGACAGAAGAAGTGGAAGGAAATATTCCAGGTGGAGCAAATATGGAAGTGGGAGGCTGAACTGAACTGGAGTGGGGAACAAAAAGAAGAAACAAACCCAATGTCTGGCACCCCTGAACTCTGTCACCAGCTCACCTGTTGTCACTACCAATATGTCCAGTCCTTTGTGGCTCTCCATTTTGGAGTGCCCTGAATTACTGGTTGCAGTTTTGACTTAGCCAGCTAGTTGGCCGGCTGCTCTGGCTGAGCTTGAGGGTGTCTGTGCCTTGGTGGAGTTGACACGGGTCCTAACTCTGCAACTTGGTTCGTAGGTTCAAAGCCTAATTTTTATCAGCTTACCCACAGCCGTTGGTTTCTAGTGGACTGAGTCACGCTCCCCAACATTACAAAACACTTCTTAATAAATAAACTGCCAGGCTGATAAGTCAATGGATGATGAAAGAGAGACCTTTATAGAGATGAGAACACTTGTGTGTATCAGCCCTTTCTGATATCAGGGTACCTGAAGCCAAATTAAACAGGGATTGTTTTAGAACCTAAAATCAGAACCTAATGGAGTTGAAAAGTCTCATGAGTGAGACCATATAGGCTTTGGTAGTCCATGGAAAACTGTACCTCTTGCATGTCTGTCATAGCTTTGTAGTGTGACCAGCATGTGTGTCCTGTTCTCTCTCCACTGCTGGAGAAACATCAGTAACATTTTTTCTCTTGGATGTTCCTGTTTTAAATTCGATGCAAATGTTGTTTGTGTGCTATGACCATGCTCGTCTCTTGAGTTTCTTCCTTGTTGACAAGATTTTTGAGTTGCCTCCTTCACAGCGACAACATAGTGATTCTCTCCTTGAGTGTTCTTTTTGGCTTTGTTCCCAAACACTAGGAATGTTTCCAAGCAGAGCCGCCACGAATGGCTATGCACTGCACAACCCTAGGAGAGGGTGCCATTCACATAAACTATAATTGAATGGCGCCACTAGGGTTGTGCAGTGCACAACCTGCACAACTGTACTCGGCGGCCCTGGCGTAATGTAATGTCAGTACTTTCTTCATCAAGGTACCAGTTTGGGATTGTCCTCAGGGTAAGGGGGCTGTAGCAGTGAGCTGCTACTGTGACCAAGAAAGGAAGAAAGAAGTAAAGTTGTGGCTTTGGGAGGATTATCTTCCGAAAATGAGAGCCATCATATAGGAGAACTACGTACCTTCATTCATTCAGTAAATAGTTTTCTGAGTGCCTACTATGTGAGGGTTGAAGAAGAGGGAGGGGTTTGCATAGGAAGGAGCATTTGAACTGGGCTTTGTGAAAGAAGTAGAATATTAACATGTGAAGATGAGTCAGGAGGAGAGAATCTCAGGGGAAGGAATAGCAAGAGGAAAGACAGATGGGAGACCACAGGGGGTATATGGGTAATGGTGCCTAATTCATCTTAGTTGGATAGAAAAGCATGTAAAAGGGAGTAGTGAGCAGTGATGCTGGTTGGGGGTCAAATGATGATGTAGGAGGGGAGGGAGTTGAATGCCCAATTAAGGAATTTGGACTTTTATTTATCAAGCAATAAGGAGCTATCCAAAGTTTGTTTTTTTAAACAGCTTTATTGGGTTATAATCATATACCATATAATTCATTCATTTAAAGTGTACAATTGAATGTTTTTTAGTATATTCACATATATGTGCAGCCACCACCACAGTCAATTTTAGAACATTTTAATCATCCAAAAAATAACTCCATACCATTTAACTCACCCCTCTCCCTACCTTTCCCCCACTCACCAGCCCTAAGCAATGGTTAATCTACTTTCTGTTTCTATAGATTTTATCTATTCTGGACATTTCATATAAATCGAGTAATTATAATACGTGACCTTTTTCCACTGGCTTCTTTCACTTAGTATGTTTTTAAGATTCGTCTATGTTTGGCATGTATCAGCACTTCACTTATTTTTATGGCCAATTAATATTCCATTTTAAGGATATGCCACATTTTATTTATCCATTTGTCTGTTGGTGAGCATTTGGGTTGTTTCCGCCTTTTGGCTATTAGAGATAATACTTCTATGAACATCTGTGTGTAAGTTTTCAGGTGGACATAGGTTTTTATTTCCCTTGGACATAGGTTTTCATTTCCCTCAGGTATAGGAGTGGAATTGCTGAGTCATATTATAATTATATGTTTAACCTCTCAAGGAGCTGCCAGACTGTTTTTCTAAAGTGGCAGCACCATTTTACATCCCTACCAATGGTATAAAAGGGTTGCAATTTCTCCACATCCTCGTGCATACTTGTGATAGACTTTTTTATTTTAGCCATGCTAGTGGGAATGAAGCGTCATCTCATTGTAGGTTTGATTTGCATTTCCCTGATGACTGATGATGTTGATCATGTGCATGTTGAGTACCCGTATGTTTTCTTTGGAGAGATGTCTGTTCAAGGTTATTTGTCTTTTTATTGTGGAGTTTTTTTAATACCTTGGCTATTTTTAATGTATATATTTAAGGTTTTCAACTTAATGATTATATATATATGTAAATCACCATAATCAACACATTCATTACTTCATAGAGTTATCATTTATGTGTGTGTGTGTGTGTGTGTTGGAAATATTTAGGATCTACTCTTACAGCAAATTTCAAGTATGCGGTATAGTGTTTTTACCTATAGTCACCTTGCTGTACATTAGGTGTTCAGGATTTATTCGTCTTGGAAAATTAAAACTTTGTACTTCTTGACTAACATTTTACTTTCCCAGCACCAACCCCAGCTAACCATAATTTTATACTCAGCTTCTGTGAGTTTGACTAATTTACATTTCATATTTATGTGACATCATAAGATATTTTTCTTTCTGTGTCTGGCTCATTTCACTTAACATAATGTCCTTTGGGTCCTTCTGTGTTACTGAAAATGATAATAGGCTATCCTTCTTTTTAAAGGTTGGATGATATACCACATTTTCTTTATTCATTCATCCATTGATTAACATTTATCTTGTTTCTATATCTTGGCTATTGTGAATGATGGTGCAAGGAATATAGAAGTGCAGATATCCCTTTGAGATCTTGATTTCAACTCTTGGATAAGTATCCAGAAGTGGGATTGCTGTGTCATAGAATAGGTCTTTTTTTTTTTTTTTTGTAATTATACTATTTTTGATAATGGCTCTGTTGATCTCCATCAGCAGTTTTCCAGGGTTCTATTTTCTCCACACTCTCCCCAATATTGCCATCTTTTGCATTTTTTATAATAGCCATTCTGACAAGGGTGACATGAGATCTCACCGTGGTTTTCATTTGCATATCCCCAATGATTAGTGATGTTGAGCACCTTTTCATATACCTGTTGTCCATTTGTATGCCTTCTTTGGAAAAATGTCTATTCAGATCTTTGCCCGTTTTTAAATTGGGTTATTTGTATTTCTGCTATTGAGTTTATGAGTTCTTTATATATTTTAAATATTGACATCAAATTTGTGGTTTGCAAATATTTGCTATATAGCTTTTTAGGTTGATGTAGTCCTAATTGTTTTTGTGTGTTTTTTACTTTTCTTGCATGTGCTTTTGATGTCATATTAAAAAAATCATTATCAAGATCAATTTCAAAAAGTTTTTCCTGTTTTCTTGTAGGAGTTTTATGGTTTCAGATGTTACATTGAAATCTTAAGGCCATTTTGAGTTGGTTTTTGTGTGTGGTGTAAGATAAGAGTCTAATTAATTTCATTACTTTGCATGTGGATATCCAGTTTCCCCAACATCGTTTACTGAAGCGAGCATCTTTTCCCCCATTGTGTATTTTTGACCCTCTAAGGTTCTTTGTTCCTTTTCATTCTTTTTTTTTTTTTTTCTTTTTCTCTTCTGATGAGGTAATTTTAAATAACTGTGCTTCAAATTTGCTGGTTCTTTCTTCTGCTTGATAAGTCTCCTGTTTTTAGTTCATTGTATTCCTCAGCTCCAGAATTTGTTTGGCTGTTATTTACAGTTTCTATCTTTTTATTTAACTTTTCATTTTGATCATACATTGTTTTCCTGATTTCATTGAGTTGTCCATCTGTTACTTGTGTTTTTATTGTTGAGTCTTAAGAGCTATTTATTCTGGATACTAGACTCCTATTAGATACATGATTTGCAGATTTTTTTTTCTCCCATTCTTTGGGTCGCCTCCCCTCCCCTCCTCTCCCCTCTCCTTCTTTTTTTTTGGAGACAGATTCTCACTCTGATGCCCACGCTGGAGTGCAGTGTGTGATCTCAGCTCACTGCAACCTCTGCCTCCCTGGTTCAAGCACTTCTCCTGCCTCAGCCTCCCCAGTAGCGAGGATTACAGGCATGTCATGTACCACAACGCCTGGCTTTTTTTTTTTTATTTTTTTATTTTTAGTAGAGACGGAGTTTCGCTGTGTGGGCCAGGCAACAGGCTGGTCTCGAACTCCTGATCTCAAGTTATCTGCCCGCCTCAGCCTCCCAAAGTGCTGGGATTACAGGTGTGAGCCACCATGCCCAGCCTGGGATGTCTTTTCACTTTCTTAATAGTGTCATTTGAAGCATAAAATATTTTAATTTTGGTGAAGTACAGTATATTTATTTTTTCTTTTGTTGCTTGTGCTTTTGGTTACATCTTAAATCTTTGGCGACCCAAAGAATGGGAGAAAAAAAAATCTGCAAATCATGTATCTAATAGGAGTTATCCTCGCTACTGGGGAGTTATCCTCGCTACTGGGGAGGCTGAGGCAGGAGAAGTGCTTGAACCAGGGAGGCAGAGGTTGCAGTGAGCTGAGATCACACACTGCACTCCAGCGTGGGCATCAGAGTGAGAATCTGTCTCCAAAAAAAAAGAAGGAGAGGGGAGAGGGGAGAGGAGGGGAGGGGAGGCGACCCAAAGAATGGGAGAAAAAAAATCTGCAAATCATGTATCTAATAGGAGTCTAGTATCCAGAATAAATACACTTGGCCTCAGCGATCCCCAGATAGCTGTGTGCCATCACAGGAGGTGGTGACAGGAGAACTGAAGCTTGGGGAGGTTGTATGCTAGGCCAAACACGACTCTCCTGTACCTCTGTCACTCCCTGTTTCCCTTTCATTTAGTTTGCCCATATCCCTTCATTGCTTACCCTGGCTAGCCTCTCCATTTAGGATAGCCTGTGGTCAATGGCCCTCCTTCCCAATTATATTTCTTATGGTACTAACACTTGCTCCAGTGTACAAAAGCTATCTTCTTTAAGAGTTATGAAAATGGGGATTGTTGAATGTAACACTGGGGTGGAGAAGTGGATGGGAGGCTGAACAATGGTGGCAGTGAACTTGGGGCTGATATGACTGGGGGAACAGGAATGGGAAGCAGGCCAGGTGTTGACTGAGAGGTTGGGTAGGGAAGATGGGAACCTGGAACCAGAGAGATTCACAGGTAGAGGATGAACTGGGATAACAGCTGGTGCCTAGATTGGATGCTTAGGAAAGAACTAAAGGTTAGTACAGGGATCTGTACAGTGCAGAGTCTATTACCAAATCCTAGGTCATGACATTTATCCCTATGCTTTCTTTTACAAGTTTTATAGTTTTTGCTCTTATAGTTAGGTCTTTGATTTTGAGTGAATTTTTGTATATGGGTTATGAGGTAGGGGTCCAACTTAATTCTTTTGTATGTGGATAACCAGTGGTCCTAGCATCATTTGTTGGAGAGACTATTCTTTCTACCATTGGATGGTCTTGATGCCTTTGTCAAAAATCAGTTCTGAGGGTTTATTTCAGTGCTCTCAATTCTATTTTGTTGGTCTCTGTGTCTTTCCTTAGGTTAGTACCACACTGTCTTTGTTACTGTTGCTTTATCGTAAGTTGAAATCAGGCTGTGTAAGTCCTCCCACTTTTTCTTTTCAAGGTTGGATTGGCTATTTGGGGTCCCTTCCATTTCCATATGAATTTTAAAATCAGCGTGTCAGTTTCTACAAAAAAAAAGTCAGCTGGGATTCTGATAAGTACTGTGATGAATCTGTCATTTAAAACTTTCAAGGAGGAGTGTAACAGGATCAGAATGCTATTTTAAGAATAGGAACCTGACAATACTGTATAAAATTAGAGCAAGCTTGTCCAGCCTGTGGGCTGCATGCAGCCCAAGACAGCTTTGAACGCAGCCCAACACAAATTCATAAACTTTCCTAAAACGTTATAAGATTTTTTTGCAATTAATTTTTAAAGCTCATCAGCTATCATTAGTGTTAGTGTATTTTATGTGTAGACCAAGAGAATTCTTCTTCTTCCAGTGTGGCTCAGGGAAGCCAAAAGATTGGACACCCCTGAATTAGAGTGATGAAGGAAAAACATTGGATACTTGGAGATCAGATGGGAAACTGCTGTAGTAGTTTAAGAAAATGATAGGGACCGAACTAGGAAAAGATAGTGAGGGTGGATTTCAGATATATTGAAAAGGTTGGGCTGGGTGCAGTGGCTCACACTAGTAATCCTAGTGCTTTGGGAGGCTGAGGTGGGAGGATCACTTGAAGCCAGGAGTTCGAGACTAATCTGGGTAACAAAATGAGACCCCATATGTACAAAAAATAAAAATAACTAAGTGTGGTGGCACATGCCTGTAGTCCTAACTACTTAGGAGGCTGAGGTGAGAGGATTGCTTGAGCCTAGGAGTTTGAGGCTGCAGTGAGCCATGATCACACCAATGCACTCCAGACTGGGTGACAAACCAAGACCCTGTCTGGGAAAAAAAAAAAAAAAAAAAAAAAAAAGAAAAGGTCTAAGTGTGAAGACAAGATTTGGGAACTGAATACATGTGGGGCTGAGAAAGGTAGGGGATTGGGGATAACTCTGAGTTGTGAAGAGAGGCTAATGGATTAGATTATAGTACCTTTTAAAACTTTGTATTATTTTGAAATGACTTTTGACCTACAGAGGAGTTGTAAAGATATTATAGAGAATTCCTGTATATTCTTCACCCAACTTCCCCTAATGTTAACATTTTACATAACTATGGTAAAATTATTAAAACTGAAAAATTATCATTTATACAACGCAACATGAACTTAACTATAGTCTTTATTTGGGTTTTACCAGTTTTTTTTCACAAGTGTCCCTTTTCTGTTGCAGGATCTATCTAGGTCCTTAATTGCATTTAGATATTATCTCTCTTTAGTCTTCTCTAATCTGTGATAGTTCCTTAGTCTTTGCCTTCACAGCCTTGACTATTTTGAAGAGTACTGTTTAGTTTACTCTGTAGAATGCCCCTGATTTGGGTTTGTCTGATGTTTTTTCATGATTCCATTGAGATTATACAATTTGGGCATGCAGTAAGGATGATAACTATCAATAGCTCATGCTTATTTTATTCCTTACAGTGTGTCAGGCACTTGAACTAGGTACCTCAAGCATTAAATTTTACAGTTACCCTATGAAATAATACTATTGCAATCCGCACTTGACAGGTAAGGGAACTGAGCCTAAAGAGTTTAGTATTCTCTGTAGGCAGCTGGACAAGGGAAACTGAGTAATATGTCAGAATGTTGTTATTGCAAACATGGAATTAAAACAAGCGAAGTTAGAGGAATTGAAAATTTAATATGATTTGTTGCTGATGTGGTGCATAGTAGGGATGAATTTTCTATTGAAATCAGGATAATTATGGCTATTACGTATCGAGTGCTAGCTATGTGCTAGGCACTGTGCCAAATGCTTTTCTTGCTTTGTTTCATTTTGTCCTCTCCCAAACCTTGTGAGACATAGGCACTATTTTTATCCCTATTTTACAGGTGAAAATTCCTCTAATCTCCTGCCCAAGGCCAGAGTGCTGGTGAGTGGCAGAGCCACCATGTGGATCCAAGTCTGTCTGTTTTTTTTTTTGCATTTTTATTATACTTTAAGTTCTAGGGTACATGTGCACAACGTGCAGGTTTGTTACATATGTATACTTGTGCCATGTTGGTGTGCTGCACCCATCAACTCGTCATTTACACCAAGTCTGTCTTAACTCTAAAGCCTATACTCTTAACCACTTGGCAATGCTGACTGTCCTCCTCCCATCTTCTTAGTAGGGATGAATTTGCCAATGGGACTAGAAAACATATTTATGGGCTTGGATGTAGACACTGCTTGGTTGTGGACATTACCAAATACATGTTTGCAACTCTCCTTATTTTATACCTCAGTGGTTGGTCAACCCCATTCTTTCTTTGGGTTTATTTCAAGCAGGTTACGATCTGGTCTTTCAAGTCTGGGATTTTAAAGCTTAACTGTTAGTAGGCACACTCTTATATCCCTTTTATTTAAATTCTTGAGGGAAGCTTCTTTATAAACTCCTTAGACTGACAAAAATAGTGAAATCTAGAAATAGGCAAATCAAGGGAGATAAGGAGATGACCCAGAATTGGCATTTAACCGTGGAGTGTAAGGGAAGCTTTCCTGGAGAAAATAATGTTTAATTTTGCATTTGAAGGGTAGATAAGAGCCACAAGAGGAAAGTTGGAAAAACCATCTGGAAGAGGGAATAGGATTAGCAAAGGCACAATTTCTTGATGTTGGAGATTTAAATTTAAAAATTAAAATTATGAAAATATTAAGAAAGCAATAGGTGACTCTGTAATCCCACTGTTATAAAAGGTTTTCAAAGCGTAATATCAAAGACAGAAGCCATAAAGGGAATGACAAATACATCTGATTACATGAAGATTTAAAAAACTTCCATAAATAAAAGCCTACCATAAACAGCTGCAACAATGACAGCCCGGGAAAATTTTTTGCAATAAATTTCAAACAATCTGTATTAGCTGTCATTAATATATAAATAGCTCTTTACAACTCAATTGAAAAGAACACACCAGCTGAAAAATCGTCAAAGTGCACAGATGGTCACATCCCAAAAGAAGAAATATGGCTGGCCAATACACCTGTTAGAAAATGGTTTAACATTTCTGGTAATCTAAGGCATGCAAATTGTGTGTGTGTGTGTGTGTTTTGCCTTTTAAACACGTGATAATTACCAAATGATAATGACCTGTTTGTCAGGTTGCAGCAGAAAACCGATCCTCGTATATTGCTGGAGGGAATAGCAATTTAAATAATTTTTCTGAAGGGCAGTTTAGCATTGTGGGTCAAAAAACCTTTAAATGGATATTCCCTTCGAAGATGTAGACTGTCTTCTACCAATGTGGGCTAAGGAAGTAGTAAAGGAACTGAAAATTTACATGTAATTTACATGTGCAACCAGAGGATATTGGTTGAGTAAATTATTGCATATCCATATAATTGAATAAAATGGAGGTATTGGAAAATGAGATAGTAGAAGTGTAGTAATTGACATGAATACGTTCGGGGTACAGCTTGACATAACTCATGAGGCTGTCATGCTGGAGAGGTAGGCAGGATCCAGAGCAAAGAAGGCCTTGTCCGCCATCCTAAGAACCTTGAGCTTTTTCAGTAGGTAGTGGCAAGCCGTGGAAGGATTTACAATGGCAGATCAGAGGGACCTTTTAGATAGATCCCTCTTATAGCAGTGTGCCTGGAGGCAGGAGACCAGTAAGGAGATTATTGCAGTGATCCTGAAAGAGATGATGAGGGCCCGAGGGTATGAAGTGTGTATAGAGTCATAGGACCAACTTTGGGCAGCCCAGGGAGTTAATCTTCCTTATGGTGGGTAACAGTCATAAGCACTTGGCCTCAGCGATCCCCAGATAGCTGTGTGCCATCACAGGAGGTGGTGACAGGAGAACTGAAGCTTGGGGAGGTTGTATGCTAGGCCAAACACGACTCTCCTGTACCTCTGTCACTCCCTGTTTCCCTTTCATTTAGTTTGCCCATATCCCTTCATTGCTTACCCTGGCTAGCCTCTCCATTTAGGATGGCCTGTGGTCAATGGCCCTCCTTCCCAATTATATTTCTTATGGTACTAACACTTGCTCCAGTGTACAAAAGCTATCTTCTTTAAGAGTTATGAAAATGGGGATTGTTGAATGTAACACTGGGATGGAGAAGTGGATGGGAGGCTGAACAATGGTGGCAGTGAACTTGGGGCTGATATGACTGGGGGAACAGGAATGGGAAGCAGGCCAGGTGTTGACTGAGAGGTTGGGTAGGGAAGATGGGAACCTGGAACCAGAGAGATTCACAGGTAGAGGATGCACTGGGATAACAGCTGGTGCCTAGATTGGATGCCTAGGAAAGAACTAAAGGTTAGTACAGGGATCTTTCCTGAGGAAGCTGAGAGAGTGTGTGGTTTTGAATGGAATCTGTGGATTTTTCTGGGAAAACCAGCCAAAAAAGACCTCAGTTTTATAAGGATTGCAAGTGCCCATCAGACCTGGGGATGAGGCAGGCAGAAGCTATAATGAACCTGTCTTTGGGACTCTGAAACTCACCTGTGTAAACGCAATTTGCTGTCCAGTTGAGTTGGTGTTTTGAGATGTCTCACACTGTAGAGAGTAGATCTTATGAGTTGGCTGATGGCACAGGTGTGGGGCTGTTGGGGTGACTCCCTGTGTGCCATGTGGTCAAGAGCTAGGGCTAGAGTCTAAAGAAAAGGAGCTCCCATGAGCCCTGGTCTGTGTCAGGTGTGAAGTGGAAAGTGCATTGAACTGGGAGTTAGGGGACCTGGGCTCTCATCAGAAAGCTTGTCAGAACTTTTTCCCCTCTGTTTCCTCATCTCTGAAATGGGATTTAGTAACATGGTCCTGCCTGCCTCCCAGACGATGGCAAAGTGGAAGTGCTCTGTAGCACTTCTCTGTGTGCTACCTGCTCATGCCTTTTGTTTCAGGTGCTGATCTGGGCAGATTTCAGCGTGAATGCAAAGTGCCATGTTGGTACTGGGGTATGCTCAGATACATTCTCATCTTTGTACCATCCTTGTTTGAACTTCTAAGTCTCATCTCTTCCTATTCTATTTGCAGCCAAAGTGATAGTTCAGCTTTTTACCTCCTAGTCTAAAAATGCATGCCACTAAAATTTTCAGGCAGTTGGAAGCCAAGCAAAGAAGAAAGCAGGGATAATTCAGGCCAAGGCTGGGGGCCCTTGCACCTCTGAATTAAAATGTTAGTTCCATGTGGCTCTGTTGGCTAACGTTGAATATGAATGTGACTCTAGCATGACAGGGTGAAGAGGTTCAGTATCATAAATCTGAGAAGTTGCTAAAGGAGGCAGTGAGTTTACTGGAAATGGAATATAAATAATCGGGAATCCTCAGAGAACTGTGTACCATCATAGGAGGTGGAATGTAATGTATTAAGTAACCTTTCAATCAGATACGTTTAGTTATATCAAGTCAGCAGATTTGAAAAAGGACCCTAGAGGCCAGGCACAGTGATACACCTGTAATCCCAACACTTTGGTAAGCTGAGGCAGGAGGATTGCTTGAGGACAGGAGTTCGAGACCAGCCAGGGCAACATAGTGAGACGCTGTCTCCACAAAAAATAAACAATAAAAAAATAAAAAAAATTAGCCGGGTATGGTGGTGCACACCTGTAGTCCCAGCTACTTGAGAGGCTAAAGCAGGAGAATTGCTTCAGCCCAGGAGTTGGAGGGTGCAGTGAGCCATGATTGCACCAGTGCACTCCAGCCTGGATAACAGAGTGAGACTGTCTCAAAAAAAAAAAAAAAAAAAAAAGATACGCTCTATGCTGCTATGCTGGTGATAGAAATAGGCAAGACAGAAAAGATGAAACAACTAAAGTTAGATCCATGACTGATGGAGGATAACAGGACAACCAACTGGGTTGAAACTGGAGGCTTGTTCTCTTTAGTAGTTTTCTGAGCTTCTAGCCTAGGGAAATTGTGGATCAGAACCAGCCAAATGGACTTATAAGGGAAATCTGTGCCCTAAAATCTGCTTGCCTCCTCTTGTCTGTGGGTATAGAAAAGTAAGATTTAACTGTGGTGCCCAGTGTTGCATTTTTACTTCTCTGTTTAGCATGTTGGAAGTGTCTTGGGTATTCCAGAAGCTCAGGAAGGCTGCTCGCATGACTCTGGTGACTCCAGAAGTATTGAGGACCTTTCTAAGGTGGTTGGGGCCCCTGCCTCTTCTCTGTGTACTGTAGCTTCTGAGTGTAGCCTTTGATGGGCCTGATGCTGGGTAACTATGTGCAGCCTCCAACTTGGTCCCTTACCTAAGGTAAGTAACTTTACTGCTGGATCAAGGGTAAAGAATATTAGCTTTGTTTATTTCTTGGACTGCTCCTGAGGGGTGGGATGGGGAGTGGGGATAAGTCAATGTTTGGATAATTGAAATTTCAAGTCTGTAATCCTTATCTAAAACCGTTAAGATCAGATATATTTCAGAAATCAGAATTTTTTGGATTTCAGAAAGGCCGTACAGTGCATGTAGAGTCTTTTACATACACTCCCAGTGGGGTTTGAGGCAGCACCCCACAATTAAATACATTGTTATTTTTGTGGGAAACATGAATATTCACCATAAGTGGAAGAAACAAAGTCTGTAAATAGTCTCACTTCAATTCACGTTGTATTTTGCTGTAACATTAGCTTTTTAGAGCTTTTTGGATTTTGGGATTGCCAACAAAAGATTGTGGACCTGTAATTATCATCGGCTTTGTATTTTTAATGAAATTGATCAAGGGAAAAGGCACCTTCTTGATACATATTTCCTTTGATGAGGTATCATGCAGGTGATGGTCTCCTGACTGTGTTCTTTTTAAGTCCCTTTCTCATTTTCATTCTTCTTCCTCTTCTTATTGGCAGGGATTCATACAGGTGTCTTTCCTTATAGTGATTTTTCTTATAATACCCTTTTCTTCTAAATATGGGCTCTGAGAGAACAGAAGAACCACATACTAAAGAACATACAAGTGACAAAGCCAACAAGTCCATAATACAGATATCCTGTATTAATAAGAGCTCTCAGCAATATAGGGACACATGTCAACGATTTCTAAACCACACCATTAAGTCACTACAGGTGAAGAAACTCCACAAACATGAGTTTCATTCCTTTGTCAATCCTCAGTTCTGCTGAATGTTTTTGACTCCTGTAGTAGTTCAGACCAAGGGCAAAAATTCAGGATCTCAGGCTACCAGGAGTGATTCAATCTCCTGGGACATTTGTGAAACATGAGGATTCCTGGAGTCCCATGCTTGGGGAGTCAGAATTCTTAATGGGGGAACCCAGGAATTTGTGTGTTTTACAAGGTCTGCATAGGACTTTTTTGTTCCTCTTGATGGTTGAGCACCACTGCATGGGGGAAGGTCAAACTGCCACAGCTGCAGGGTTCCAAAGGCTGTAATCTGGACCTAGGTCACACCAGGTATCAGGGAACTGATTTGTCTCTTAGGACAAGGTTCTTTTTTGGTTTTACCTGGGAAGAGAATGAAAGAGTAAAACCTTTCTCTTAGGCATGCTTAGAAACAAAAGAATCAATCAAAGGGAGGCTTGGAACCTGGGAGTGGCAGTTTGATAGGGTTGCCAGCTAAAATAAATACAGGACAATTTTATACTAAAACTATTCCTTGTTTATCTTCAATTAGAATGTAACTGGGCATCCTGTATTTTTATTTGCTAAATTTGGCAATGTTGAGTATTGATAAACCTACCTTCTCCCATGGGAGGCAAACCAGATGGCATGTGTGTGCGTGTTCCATGCTCAGAATCTATTTTTACCTGCCCTGGGTTAAGTTTAAGACTGACTACTTGTGTCATGTTGAAACTGAAGCATTGAAATACTGAGTCTTCTCACCCTCCTTCTCTCTTTCTCATGTGCACACACACACACGCATGCATGCATGCAAGCACAAACATGTACCTGTTGCCTTTAAAATTTTTTCTGTTACATTATTGTGTTAGAGTTTTGGTTACTTTTCGTTATTGTTAAAGTAACATTGTCTCACTCTGTCTGGCATTTTTTCTTGCTAACCATTCTTAATTCTTCAATTGCAGATCTTTCTCCTGGCCTGCCCTCCATGTCGGGGAGCTATCGTCGTCTTCAAGTAAGAGAAAATTGACTTTTGCTCTGTTGCTCTTCCGAGTGTTTTTGTCTGTTTGCTAACAAGACTGATTAATGCATTGCTGTGAATACCTTGGAATTGTACCATTTTGTCTCTGCACTTCCCAAAGGGATAAAGGTTTGTGAGGGCCTACTGAAACAGGGAAATACTGTGTGTGGTTTTTGTCAAGCCCTGTCAAATCCTTTTTAGCAAATCCTTCCGGTAGGGCATGTATGGCCAAGGCATGCTCCCTTGGAAGGTTGCTGCCCGGCTAAAATTTCTCTTGAGAGCATGCTAGGGGCCGGACAGCTTCCTTTCTCTGAAGAATCTTTGGTTAGTGAGCCTACTGCTCCACTGAGCAGGATATGGTTCTTCACATCGAAGGGCATTGTTCTTATGTTTTTATGGGTTTTTCCCCCTAAAGTGCAAATTAAAGTGAGGAGAGAAAAATATCCACTATTGCAAGTTCGGACTTTCATAAAAATAGCAAGCATCAAATCTATTAAAGTATATTGCAGGCAAATAGCGTTTCTCTGAAGGCAGGTTTATTTAAATGAAATTATCAAGAGTCCTGGAACCCTCATTTTAACCGTGAGTTGTGACCACCTTGCTTATCAAACCTTTTATTAGAGTTGCTAATGAGAAGCTGAATCGACTGAATTAATTTCATCTCTTTTCTCCTTCCCTGACCCCGGTTCTGGAGATGTTCCTGAGCAGTGAAATGGCCGCAAGCCAGAGGAAGGGAACAGGAAATAAAGAGCCCAGCAGATTCTTGGATAATTGAGAGTGGTGTAAATGGCTTTCTGATTTACTTAAGTCATTAAAGTGTTAGGCAGGGGAAAATGGACCCCATTTTCTGCTTCAAATAGCTCCTTGAAACAGCCACTTAGTCTCTTGCCTTAGGTGAGTAACTTTCGGCTGCGTGAGGGATAATGGGTCCTGATTTCATGTATTTCTTACTTGAACAGCTCCTAAGGGAAAGGGGTATTTAACCCTGTTTTCCTCCCTTGATTTTCCAAAATGAGCTCAATTATTCAGTGTAATGTTTTAAAAGTAACATTTATTGGTTCTATTTCATTATGAAAGTAACAATTCTCATTATGGAAAACACAGGGACACATAAGGAAGAAATGTCATCCATTCCTAATCCAAGCACGAAGAGATAATTTTGCTTATTACCTTTCTTTTCTTAATAAGCAGAGATCATATTGTATATTGAGGTGTTTACTGTATCTTTGCTAAATTTAACTTGGTTTATTAATACATTCATATACGTGTGTAAATCATAAATATGATTACTGGATTTTTTTTTTTTTGTAGTGGTCCTTTCTTTTCCCTTTTTTCCTTCAGCTCCTAGTTCTACCTTTCCACACTATCCCTTTGTATTACCAAAACAGTATGTATCTTTTCACATTTTTCTCCATGTGCATAGATACACACACGCATACAGACACACACACGCACACAAATTTTGGAATGCTTTGTTATTCATTGTTTGTTTTACACAAATAGAATATTATATATACTTTAATATATCTTGCTTTTTCATTCTACCATGTCATAGAAATCTATCACAGTTTATTGATGTAGCTCTTATTCTTTTATAATGTTGTAAAATATTTCATGAATGCACAATGATTTATTCAGCCATTCCCCTGTTAATGAACATTTACTTTCTTTGCACATTTCTGCCATTACATTCAATGCTGAAATCAACATGATTTTGTATATACCCTTATATACTGTTGCTTTCAGTTTAGATATAGATGTAGGTAGAGGTATATAGGTATATATGAATGTTTAAATGTATATTTATGTTAATAGATGTCACCATATTGATTTACAAAAACAGGCTGTTGTACTACACTTTTTGCTTTTGTATATAATATGTGAGATTATTATTTTCTTCATATCCCTATCAGCAGTAGGTGTTACGGTTCTTTTGTAATTTTGACAACCTAATGGATGCAGTTTCTTGGCTACTAGTGAGTTTCAGTATTATCTCAATTTTTTGTCCAATTAAATTTGTTCCTTATTCATATCATCTGCACATTTTCCTATGGGTTGTTTATATTTTTCTTAATTTCTAAGACTTCTTTGTATATTTTAGATTTTAGCCCTTTGTTTATCATCGTTGTTACAGATATCTTTCCCAAATATGTTTATATTGACTTTGTTTGTTTTTCTTTCTAATCTTTTTTTAGTAGAGACAGTGTTTCACTATGTTGGCCAGGCTGGTCTTGAACTACTGACCTCAAGTGATCTGCCCGTCTCGGCCTCCCAAAGTGCTGGGATTACAGACATGAGCCACTGCGCCCAACCTATATTTACTTTGTTGATGGAATGTATTTCCATGTAATTGTTTGCATTTTTATATCCAGATATGACTCTTATATAGCTTCTGAATTTCGAGTCTTGGTTAAGATAGTTTTCTTGAAGATAGGTAACCAGTTGTATTGGAATAATATATTAAATTATCCCTATTTTACCCTGTGATCTCTTTGCAGCTATTAAATGTTTTATATGCTGGGATCTACTTATGGATTCTCTATTCTGTTTCTTCTCTCTGTCTATTCGTGTACCCAAATCATACAGATTTGATTACATTAGGCTTTAAAAACCATTTTTCTGGGGCCGGGCACGGTGGCTTACACTGTAATCCCAGCGCTTTGGGAGGCTGAGGCGGGCGGATCACTTGAGGTCAGGAGTTCAAGACCAGCCTGGCTAACATAGTGAAACCCCATCTCTACTAAAAATACAAAAATTAGCCAGGCGTGGTGGCACACGCCTGTAATCCCAGCTACTCGCGAGGCTGAGGCAGGAGAATCACTTGAACCCAGGAGGCGAAGGTTGCAGTGAGCCAGGATTGTGCCACTGCTCTGCAGCCCAGGGAAACAGAGTGAGACTCTGTCTCAAAAAAAAAAAAAAAAAAAAATTCTTGGCTATTTGTTGTCACTTGTTCATACACACAGATTTTAAGATCACTTATATTCACCTACCTCTCTCAAATACTAGTGGAATTCTAATGAGAATTGCCTTAAGTATATATTTCAATTTTTAAATTATATGGCTCCTTTTATCTAATAAATGGTATTTCTTTCCATCTGTTCACATCATATGTGTTTCAATTAGATTTATCTTTTTCTTCCTATCTGCTCTATGCCTTTCTTGATGCATTTATTCCTCAAAAATTAACAGCTTTTCTGCCGGGTACACTGGCTCACGCCTGTAATCCTGGCACTTTGGGATGCTAAGGTGGGCATATTGCTTGAGCTCAGGAGTTTGAGACCATTCTGGACAGCATGTTGAAACCTTGTCTCTACCCCACCGCCAAAAAAAAGAATAAAAAAAGAAAAAGAATTAACAACATTCCCTCTCTCCCCCAACCACCCCGTAATGAATGGAATATTTTCCCCCTTTCTGTTCCTAAGTGCTTTTTGCTAGAGTAGGAAAAGATTGTTGATTTTTAAAAAAATATCTTATATCTGGCTATCTTACCAAATTCTCTTGTTCTTGTAAATTTTATTTTAGTTTTATCTCTTCTTTTCCTTAGTCATATCAGTTATTTCATTTTCTTATTGCATTTGCTAGAAATTCAGAGTTAAATAAAAATTGTGCTGATGGGTTACTCTTGCCTAAAACTGATTTTAAATGGAAATATTTTCTGTGTTCCTCCGTATTTGCTGTTGGTGTTTGTTAAATAGTCTATTATACTTAAGTAGTTTTCACATTTATGTAGAGACTTTAAAATATTTATTTATTTAAACAGTGTCTCGCTTTGCTGCTAGGATGGTCTTGATCTCCTGACTTGAAGCAATTCCCCTGCCTTGGCCTCCCAAAGAGCTGGGATTACAGGTGTGAGCTACTGTGCCCAGCCAATATTTTTTAAAAGAAGGAAGGGTAGCTGTGTTTTATCTAATGCTTTTTCTACATCTGTTGATCATGTGGGATTTTTTTCATTTAAATTTTTGATACAATAAATTACATTGATAGATTTTCTGGTTTTGAACTACTCTTACATTGAAATACACCCTGCTGATAATACTATATTGTTTTGATACATTGCTGGATTCTATTTGTCAATATTTTGTTTAGAATCTTGCTTCAATATTCCCGAGATTAGAGTCATGTTTTTCTTAGTGCTCTTTTCTTCAAGTTTAAAAATTGAGGCCAGGTGTGGTGGCTCATGCCTATAATCCCAACACTTTGGGAGGCTGAGTTAGAAGGACTGCTTGAGGCCAGGAGCTTGGGACCAGCCTGGACAACATATCAGGACTTTGTCTCTACAAAAAAAAAAAAAAAAAAATTAAATTAAAATTAAAATTAAAATTAGCAGGGCATGCTAATGTGTACCTATAGTCCCAGCTACTGGAGGGGCTGAGGCAGGAGGATCACTTGAGCCCAGGAGTTGGAGACTGCAGTGAGCTATGATTGTGCAGCCGAACTCCAGCTTGGGCTGCAGAGCAAGACTCCATCTTTAAAAAAAAACAAGTTTAAGGATTAAAGTTATGGTGGCTATGTAAAATATACTGCAGAATGTTCCTTCTTTTTCTCTTGCCTGGAATACTATAATTACTGTTAGAAATTGTATATCCTGCCTGGGTGTGGTGGCAGGTGCCTGTAATCCCAGCACTTTGGGAGGCTGAGGCGGTCAGACCACCTGAGGTCAGGAGTTCAAGACCAGTCTGACCAACGTGGTGAAACCCCTTCTCTACTAAAAATGCAAAAATTAGCTGAGCATGGTGGTGGGTGCCTATAATCCCAGCTACTTGAGAGGCTGAGGGAGGAGAATCACTTGAACTTGGGAGGCGGAGGTTGCAGTGAGATGAGATCGCACCACTGCACTCCAGCCTGGGCGACAGAGACTCTGTCTTAAATAAATA
>NC_045445.1:43966696-43997101 GCF_002776525.5 Piliocolobus tephrosceles | reverse complement strand
CGTAAGTAAGTAAGTAAGTAAGTAAGTAAGTAAGTAAGTAAGTAAGTAAGTAAGTAAGTAAATAAGTAAATAAAGTATCCTTTAAAGGTAAGATAAAACTTATCTGTGAAGCCATCTGGTCTTGGTGCCATTTTTCAATGGGTAGACCCTTAATCACCTTTCTGATGTGTTCTGTGTTAAGCTATTCAAACCTTTTTGGGTCAATTTTGGTCGTTTGTGTTTTGCTAGGAAATTATCCATTTCTTCTAAATTTTCAAATTTGTTGCCAAATATTTAGTTGAGCATGTAATATCCTCTTACTTTATAATTTAAAAATATCTCCTCATCTGTAGTCATGTGTTTTTTCTTGGACTTGATCTTGTCTGTTTTTGTGTTTTCTTCTCTATATATTAATCAGGTTAGTAAGCACTTACCTGTTTTTGGTTGCTACATAGAACCATGTTTTCAATTTATTTATTCTTTCTTATTTTTTCTACTTAATTTTCAGCTTTTGTCTTCATTAATTCCCTCTTCTGTTTTTTTTCTTATTCTCTCAAGGACAAGGACAAGTATTTATTCCTTATTTATTTATTGTCTTTTTTTCCCCAGTTTTTCTTCTAGATCCAAGGGTTACATGTGCAGGTTTGTTACAAGGGTATGTTGCACCATGCTGAGGTTTGGGGCATGACTGAACCTGTCACTCAGGTAGTGATAAGCCTAGCACTCAATAGGTAGTTTTTTAGCCCTTGTCATCCTCCTTCCCTCCCCTCTCTTTGTAGTCGCCATTGTTTGTTGTTTTTATCTTTTTTTTTTTTTTTTTGACAGTTTCTCGCTCTGGTGCCTGGGCTGGAGTGCAGTGGTGAGAATGCGACTTACTATAGCCTCGACCTCTTGGGCTCAAGTGATCCTCCTGCCTCAGCCTCCGAAGTAGCTGGGATTACAGGCACTAGCCATGACACCTAGCTAGCTAATTATTTTAGTTTTTGTAGAGATGGGATCTGTCCATGTTGCCCAGACTGGTTTCAAACTCCTGGGCTCAAGCAGTTCTGCCACTTCAGCCTCCCAAAGAGTTGGGATTACGGGCATGAGCTACTATGCCTGGCTTGTTTTTCCTATCTTTATGTCTATGTGTATCCAACGTTTAGCTTCCATTCACAAGTGAGAACATGTGGTATTTGATTTTCTGTTTCTGTGTTAGTTAGGTTAGGGTGATGGCCTCCAGCTGCATCCATGCTGCTGCAAAGGGCATGATTTCATTCTTTTTATGGCTGCATACTATTCCGTGGTATACATGTACCATATTTTCTTTATCCAGTCCACCATTGATGGGTATCTAGATTGATTCCATGTCTTTGCTATTGTCAGTAGTGCTGCGATGAGTACCTGGGTACACGTGTCTTGGTAGAATGATTTCTTTTCCTTTGGGTATATACCTAGTAATGGGATTGCTGGGTTGAGTGGTAGTTCTACTTTTAGTTCTTTGAGAACTCTCTACCCTGCTTTCCACAGTGGATATAAACTAATTTACATTCCCATCAACAGTGTATATGCATTCCTTTTTCTCTACAGCCCCAGTAGCATCTGTTATTTTTCAAGTTTTTAGTAATAGCCATTCTGATTGGTGTGAGATGATATCTCATTTTTTTTGTTGTTGTTGTTCTTTGAGACAGAATCTCGCTCTGTTGCCCAGGCTGGAGTACAGTGGCCTGATCTTAGCTCACTGCAAACTCCTCCTCCTGGGTTCAAGTGATTCTGCTGCCTCAGCCTCTCAAGTAGCTGGGACTACAGACACGTGTCACCATGCCTGGCTCATTTTTGTATTTTTAATAGAGATGGGGTTTTACCATGTTGGCCAGGCTGGTCTTGAACTCCTGACCTCAGGTGATCTGCCCGCCTCAGCCTCTCAAAGTGGTGGGATTACAAGCATGAGCCACCATGCTTGGGCTCATTGTGGTTTGATTTGCATTTCTCTAACTATTAATGATAAGAGATTTTTTTCATATGCTTGTTGGCTGCTTGTATGCCTTCTTTTGAGAAGTGTCTGTTCACGTCCTTTGCCCTCTTTTTAGTCAGGTCATTTGTTTTTTGCTTGTTGATTTGTTTAAGTTTCTTATAGATTTGGGTTATTAGATCTTTGTCAGATGAATAATTTGTGATTTTTTTTTTCCCCATTCTGTGTGTTGTCTGTTTACTCTGCTGATAGTTTCTTTTGCTGTGCAGAAGCTCTTTAGTTTAATTAGGTCCCACTTGTCAATTTTTGTTTTTGTTTTAGTTGCTTTTGAGGAGTTAGCTATACATTCCTTGCCAACGCCAATGTCAAGAAGGTATTTTCTGGGTGTTCTTCTAGGATTTTTATAGTTTGAGATCTTACATTTAAATCTTTAATTCATCTTGAGGTAATTTTTGTATATCGTGATAGGAAGGAGTACAGTTTCATTCTTCTTCTGCACATGTATAGCGAGTTTTCTCAGCACCGTTTATTTAATAGGGAGTTCTTTCCCCATTGTTTACTTTTCTTGACTTTGCTGAACATCACATAGTTGCAGGTGTATGGCTTTATTTCTGTGTTCTCTATCCTATTCCTTTAGTCTTTGTATCTGTTTTTGTACCAGTACGATGCTGTTTTGGTTACTATAGCCTTGTAGTATAGTTTGAAGTCAGGTAATGTGGTGCCTCTGGGTTTGTTCTTTTTGCTTAGGATTGCTTTGGCTATTTGGGCTGTTTTTTTGGTTATGTATGAATTTTAGAATAGTTTTTTCTAGTTATGTGAAGAATGACTTTGGTAGTTTGATAGGAATAGCGTTGAATCTGTAGATTGCTTCAGGTAGTATGGCCATTTGAACGATGTTGATTATTCTAATCCATGAGAATCTAATATTTTTCCATTTGTTTGTGTCAACTGTGATTTCTTTTAACAGTGTTTTGTATTTATCCTTGTAAAGATCTTTCGTCTCCTTGGCTGGATGTATTCCTAGGCATTTTATTTTTTTTTGCAGCTATTGTAAATGGGATTACATTCTTGATTTGGTTCTCAGCTTGAATGTTACTGGTGTATAGAAATGCTACTGATTTTTTTATATGATTTTGTATCCTGAAACTTCACTGAAGTCATTTATCAGTTCTAGGAGCCTTTTGTTGGAGTCTTTAGGGTTTTCTAGGTATAGAATTATATCATTAGTGAAGAGAGATAGTTTGAATTCTTCTTTTCATATTTGCATGCCTTTTATTTATTCCTCTTGCCTGATTTCTCTGGCTAAGCCTTCCGGTTCTATGTTGAATAGGAATGGTGAGAGTGGGCATCCTTGTCTTGTTCTAGATCTCAAGGGGAATGCTTCCAGCTTTTGCTCATTCAGTATGATATTGGCTGTGGGTTTTTCTTAGATTGCTCTTATTATTTTGAAGTATATTCTTCCAATGTTTAGCTTGTTGAAGGTTTTTATCATGAAGGGAAGTTGGATTATATAAAAAACCTTTTTCTTTGACTATTGAGATGATCATATGGTCCTTGTTTTAAATTCTGTTTATTTGTCGAATCACATTTACTGATTTGCATATGTTGAACCAACTTTGCATCCCAGGAATGAAGCCTACTTGATTTTGGCGAATTAACTATTTGATGTGCTGCTGGATTCAGTTTGCTAGTATTTGGTTGAGAATTTTTGCTTCTATGTAGTTTTCTTTTTTCATTGTGTCTTTGCCAGATTTTGGTATCAAGGTGATGATCGCTTTGTAGCATGATTTAGGGAGGAGTCTCTCCTCCTTGATTTTTTTTTTTTTGTAATAGTAAGATTGGTACCGGCTCTTTCTTCTTTATCCATCTGATAGAATTTAGCTCTGAATCTGTCTGGTCCATGGCTTTTTTTGGTTGGTAGGTTTTCTTTTTTTTAAATTACGGATTCAATTTCAGAACTCGTTATTTGTTCAAGTGTCAGTTTCTTCCTGATTCATTCTTGGGAGGTTGTGTGTTTCTAGGAATCCATCCATTTTCTCTAGATTTTCTAATTTGTGGGCATAGAAGTGTTCATAGTAGTCTCTGAGGTTCTTTTATATTTCTTTGGGATCAGTTGTAATGTCACATTTGTCATCTCTGTGGTTATTTGGGTCTTCTCTCTTTTTTCTTTGTTGATCTAGCTATCAATTTATAGATCTTGTATATCCTTTCAAATAACCAACCTTTTTTATTGATCCTTGGTATGGATTGTTTGGGTTTCAGTTTCATTCAGTTCTGCTCTGGTTTTAGTTATATCTTTTCTTCTTGCTTTGGAGTTAGTTCTTGTTTCCTAGTTCCTCTAGGTACAACTTTAGCTTGCTCATTTGAGGTCTTTCTAACTTTTTGATGTAGGCATTTAGCACTGTAAATTTTCTTCTTAATACTGTTTTTGCTGCATCCTATAGATTTTCATATGTTGTTTCTATGTTCTCATTAATGTCAAAGAATTTTTTGATTGCTGCCTTAATTTTATGGTTTATCCCAAATCATTCAGGAACAAGTTGTTTAATTTCCATGTAATTGGGTCTTCTTGGTATTGACTTCTATTTTTATTCCACTGTGGAACAAGAGTATGCTTGGAATGATTTCAAGCTTTTTGAATTTATTGAGACTTTCTTTATGGCCAAGCATATGTTTGATCTTAGAGTATGTCCCGTGTGCAGATGAGAACAATGTTTATTCTGTGATTATTGGGAAGACTATTCTGTAGATGTCTATTAGGTCCAATTAGTCAACTGTCAAATTTAAGTCCAGAATTTCTTTGTTCATTTTCTGACTTGATGATCTGTCTAACACCATAGTGGAGTATTGAAATCCCCATTATTATTGTGTGGCTATCTAAGTCTTTTTGTAGGTTTCAAAGTATGTGTTTTATGAATTTGGGTGCTCCAATGTTGGGTGCATATATATTTAGGATAGTTAACTCTCCTTGTTGAATTGAAGCCTTTACCATTATGTAATACTCTTATTTGTCCTTTTTTACTATTTTTAGTTTGCAGTCTTTTTATCTGATATAAGAATACCGACCCCTATTCTTTTTTGTTTTTCATTTGCATGACAGATTTTTCTCCATCCCATTACTTTGAGCCTATGGGTGTCATCACATGTGAGATGCTTCTCTTGAAGATAGCAGGTAGTTAGGTCTTGGTTGTTTTTATCCATCTTGCCACTCTGTGCCCTTTCAGTGGACATTTAGACTGTTTACATTCAACGTTAATATTGGTATATGAGGTTTTGTTCCTTTCATGATGTTGTTAATTGGTTGCTTTGTAGTCTCGATTGTGTAGTTGCTTTTTGGTGTCTATGGGCTATGTTCTTAAATGTGTTTTTGTGGTAGCAGGTATTGTTCTTTTGTTCCCATGTTTAGAACTCCCTTAAGGAGCTCTTGTAAGGCTGGTTTAGTGGTAACGAATTCCCTTCACGTTTGCTTGTCTAGAAAAGATTTTATTTCTCCTTCTCTTATGAAGCTTAGTTTGGTGGGATATGAAATTCTTGTTTGGAATTTCTTTTTTTCTAAGGATGCTGAAAATAAGCCCCCAGTCTCTTCTGGCTTGTAAGGATTCTGCTGAGAAGTCTGTTGTTAGCCTGGCGGGATTCGCTTTGTAAGTGATCTGACCCTTTTCTCTAGGTGCCTTTAAGATTTTTTCTTTTTCATTGACCTTGGAAAGTCTGATGACTGTGTGTCTTGTGGATGGTTATCTTGTATAGTATCTTGCAGGAGTTCTCTGAATTTCTTTAATTTGCATGTTGTCCTCTCTAACAAGATCAGAGAAATTTTCATGAACTCTGTCCTCAAATATGTTTTCCACAAGTTGCTCACTATGTTTCCTTCTCTCTCAGGAATGCCAGTGAGTCTTAGGTTTGGTCTTATTACATAATCCCATATATCTTGAAACTTTTGCTCATTTTTAAAAATTCTTTTTTCTTTATTCTTGTCTGACTGGGTTAATTCGTAGGACCATTCTTTGAGCTCTGAAATTCTTTCCTCAGCTTGGTCTAGTCTGTTGTTAATGCTTCCAGTTGTATTTGGAAACTTCTGTAGTGAAGTTTTTTAATTCCAGCAGTTCTGTTTGGCTCTTTCTTAAAGTGGCTATGTTGTCTTTTAACTCTTGGATCATTTTACTGGCTTTCTTGGATTGGGTTTCAACTTTCTCTGGAGTGTCACTGAGCTTCCTTGCCATCCAGATTCTGAATTCTGTGTATGTCCTTTCAGACATTTCAGTCTGGTTAGGATCCATTGCTGTGGAGCTCGTGCGATCCTTTGGATCATCACATTTTAAAATTAAACTTTAGGTTGGGTGCAGTGGCTCACACCTGTTATCCCAGCACTTTGGGAGGCAGGGGGATCACCTGAGGTCAGGAGTTCGAGACCAGCCTGGCCAACATGGTGAAACCCCCGTCTCTACTAAAAATACGAAAAATTAGCTGGGCATGGCGGCGGGCTCCTGTAATCCCAGCTACTCAGGAGGCTGAGGCAGGAGAATTGCTTGAACCCAGGAGACGGAGGTTGCAGTGAGCTCAGATTGCGCCATTGCACTCCGGCCTAGGCAACATAGCGAAACTTTGTCTCAAAAAATAAAATTAAATCAAACTTCATGTATTTTGAGATAAGTATATAATATGAGGAGATTGCAAAAAGTTCACAGAACATGGAATTAAAGATAAAGATAAAAATTATAAATTTCATTTCTCAACATAAGCTCCATGAACGTCAATTTAATTCATTCCTAAAGAATGCAATTTAATTCATCCCTAGAGAACCGAGGGTACTGGGAATGTAACTTTGTCAATGCATTCTTTTTTACATTATTAACTGAAGATAAATGAAGGCCTTTAAGATATAATTTTTTTAAGTTTAAGAAACAAAAAGAAGTCAGAAAGAGCCATATCAGGACTTTGAGGTGATTGCCTAATCATTTCCCACCGAAACTCTCACAGAATTGCCTTTGTTTGATGAGAGGAATGCGCAGGAGCATTTTCCTGGTCAAGAAGTATTCCCCGGTGAAGATTTCCTGGGCATTTTTTCACGAAAGCTTTGGCTGACTTTTTATCAAAACACTGTCATAATTAAGTAGGTGTTACAGTCCTTTGACTCTCAAAAAAATCAACAAGCAAAATGTGTTGAGCATCCCCAAAACCTGCTGTCATGACCTTTGCTCTTGACTGGACCACTTTCAATGCTTGGTAGACATTGCTGTGATTGTGCTTTGTCTTCAGAATCATGTTCCATCTCCTGTTGTAATTCTTTGAAGACATGCTTCAGGATCTTTATCCCACCTCTTTAAAATTTCCGTTGAAAGCTCAGTTCTCATCTTCAGCTGATCTGGGTGCAATTTTGGCACCCATGATCTGGAAAGTTTGCTCATCTTTCGTTTTTCAGTCAGAATTGTGTAAGCTGAGCCAATTGAGATGTCTATGGTGTTGGCTATCATTTCTGCTATTAATCATTTGTCTTTAATTACGAAATGAACAAGATATAAATTGATGTAGGTGGTCTGCCACTGCAGGCTTCATCATCAACATCTCAGCCTTTCTTAAAATGAGTTATCCTATAACTGCTGATTTTTTCAGGGCATTGTCTCTGTAAACTTTTAATAAAGCATAAATGATTTCACCATCCTTCCACCGAAGCTTCACTATAAATTTGATGTTTGTTCTTGCTTCAGTTTTAGCAGAATTATTGTTGTTCTGGCAGGGGCTGTTTTCATACTGGTGTCTTATCCTTCTTAGTGCCTCAAACTAGATCCTATTCAGACATGTTAGAATAAGTTGGCACGAGTTTATTTTGGTGCAAAAAAATTTGAAATCCATGCATAGATTTTTTAAAAATAATATGTATTTCCCATTAACTTATTGAAGACCTGTTTTCTGTTAAGTATAATAATGCAGAAAAAATAATATAGGAAAAACCACAAAGAAATCCCATGTACCTTTTACCTGGTTTCCGCCACTGGTAACCTCTGGCAAAACTATAGTACAGTATCACTGCCAGGATATTTACATTGATACGGTATATAGTCTGATAAGGCAGAACAGTTCTGTCACCATGTGGATCTCTTCTGTCATTCTTTTATAGCCATACCCACCATCTACATATCTGAACCCCATCCCTGATCCCTGGCAACCATGAATCTATTATTCATATCTATAATTTTGCTATTTTAGGAATCTTGTGTAAGTATAGTTACACATTATATTACCTTTGGGTTGACTTTTTAAAAATCACCTAGCGTAATTCCCTGGAGAGTTATCCAAGTTTTCATAATACACAACATTTTTTTCTTTGTTTTTGAGACCACGTTTTGCTCTGTTGCCCAGGCTGGAGTGCAATGGTGCATTCACAGCTCACTGCAGCCTTGGCCTGCTTGACTTAAGTGATCCTTCCACCTCAGCCCCTCAAGTAGCTGGGACCACAGGTGTGCACCACTATGCCTAGCTAATATATATATATACATATATATATATACACACACGCATATATACACACACACACACACACACACACACATATATATATATATATATATTTTTTTTTTTTTTTGCAGAGACGGAGTCTCATTATGTTGTTCACACTGGTCTGAAACTTCTGGCCTCAAGTGATGCTCCTGCCTCGGCCACCCAAAGTGCTGAGATTACAGGAATGAGCCACTACGGTGGCTGATACACACCATTTTTAATGGGTGCATGTTATTCCATTGTGTGGAAATACCATGTTGAGTTAAAAATCAGTATTTTAAAAAGTAGAGAGCCCTTAAAATAATTTCACTTTACATTAGTATTGTTCTTTACTGTTTAAAAGTTCTTTGCTTTAAATTTTCTCATCTAATCTTTAAAATAGTGTTGGGGGATAGGGAATACATTATCCATACTAAAAATAGAGCAGTAGGGTACCAAGAAATATTACATAACTTGACTAAGATTACTTTGTGGCAGAGTCAGGATTCCTGTTCTTTCTTCTCTTGCCAGTGATCATAACATAATCAGGTTTACTATGTGCCTAGGCATGGTGGGAAACACTTAACATTGATTATTTCATTTAATCCTTCTAACAAAACTGTGTGGGAAGTACTGATAGTAGTACTGGTACTATTAATAGAAGCCTGGTCAAGAGAACTAAGGCTCAGAAAGTTTACGTGACTGGATGTGGCTTGCATGTGGTACATGTAGGATTTAATCCAAAGTTTCTCTTGCTCCAGAGCCCAAGCTGCTAATCATTACCTTGTGTTACTGAAGTGAATATTTTCTACTGTCCCATTGTTTAAATTGTTAAAAGTATGAAAGCATCTTATTTAAAATTCACTATGTCTCAGTATACATGGATGAGCTCTGCTGTGATCTTTAGGCCCATGTGTTCTATAGGTTTGTTGACTAGCATCGTATACCTACCTCTCTTGCTTTCTCTATGGGCCCTTTGCTGTGCCAGCCACACATGAGTTTACCAGCTTCCCAGCTAACCAGGGGCCACTGTGTTCTTCCTGGAGGCACGCCCAGTCACTATAGGAAAGGGGTATGACGTGTGCAGCAGGCTGCATGTCCTGTGCTGGGCAAAGGCTGGCAACTCCCATTGGGGTGGGGAAGGGACAGGATTCTCCACATGGTCCCTATGGTACACTTGACAAGAGGGAATGATAGTACCACAGTGTTATGTCTGGGTCCTGGAATGCTTCATTTATATGTACCTCAGTTGACATGTTACTTGCTAAGTCCTGCTGCTGTAGCCTGCTGCTGGAAAGGCTGCCTCAGTGGAAAGCGTGCATCCAGGGTATGGAGCCAAAATTAGAAGGCCCACTACCTGACCCACTACAACAGCAACCTTGGGCATCATGTTCTTTTGATCTCTAGTCCAGCCTGGCAATCTTTTGCCTCTGAAGGCCTCTTATCCTCCCTGTTCTTGGCTCCTGTTCTCTGTGAATGCTTACATAGCAGCGTCAGAGTTGTTTCTTGTATTGTGTCTGTACATGCAGTGCTGTTCTATATCTCTTTGAATCTGAGCCATTTTCTTTTGACTCATTTGGCTGATGTGAATGGTACTTTCCTGAAGAGCCATCTACCAGTGCCGTTGACATCCAAGCCACAGAATTCTTTTCCTCACTTAGGTTTGAATAAAACCAGTATATCCTTAGAGATGGTTTTGTGCTTCCTATCCTGCTACTAAGTTGGAAAAATGTTACATGTCTTATTCATCTTAGGGAACCTACCCAGTCCCAAAATATGAACTAGCCTGCCTCACCAGTTATTAACAAATAAGATTTCCTTTTGAAAACCTCAGGAATAGGATAAAGGACCGTGTTGCAGTGTAACCAGACCTCCCCGTCACCCCCCAGTTCCCCCAACACATCTCACATCTCACTGGTAGCTTCTCTGTTCTTTTCCCCTTTCCTTTTGCGTCAGTTTTTTTCTTTCAAATACCATTATAGGTAATTTGGAACATATACATAATATGGTTATTACTTATATCTATCAGCTATTTGTATATTTTATTCTGTAGATTGTCAACTCATGGTCTCTGCTGAGTTTTGATGTACAGGTGTTTCCCTTGTTGATTTGTATGAAGTTTACATATATAAAGAGTCCCTGCTTGCAGATGACATGATTGTATATTTAGAAAACCCCATTGTCTCAGCCCAAAATCTCCTTAAGCTGATAAGCAACTTCAGCAAAGTCTCAGGATACAAAATCAATGTGCAAAAATCACAAGCATTCTTATACACCAGTAACAGACAAACAGAGAGCCAAATCATGAATGAACTCCCATTCACAATAGCTTCAAAGAGAATAAAATACCTAGGAATCCAACTTACAACGGATGTAAAGGACCTCTTCAAGGAGAACTACAAACCACTGCTCAGTGAAATAAAAGAGGACACAAACAAATGGAAGAACATACCATGCTCATGGATAGGAAGAATCAGTATTGTGAAAATGGCCATACTGCCCAAGGTAATTTATAGATTCAATGCCATCCCCATTAAGCTACCAATGACTTTCTTCACAGAATTGGAAAAAAACTGCTTTAAAGTTCATATGGAACCAAAAAAGACCCCACATTGCCAAGACAATCCTAAGCCAAAAGAAGAAAGCTGGAGGCATCATGCTACCTGACCTCAAACTATACTACAAGGCTACAGTAACCAAAACAGCATGGTACTGGTACTAAAACAGACATGTAGACCAATGGAACAGAACAGAGCCCTCAGAGATAATACCACACATCTACAGCCATCTGATCCTTGACAAACCTGAGAAAAACAAGAAATGGGGAAAGGATTCCCTATTTAATAAATGGTGCTGGGAAAATTGGCTAGCCATAAGTAGAAAGCTGAAACTGGATCCTTTCCTTACTCCTTATACGAAAATTAATTCAAGATGGATTAGAGACTTAAATGTTAGACCCAAAACCATAAAAACCCTAGAAGAAAACCTAGGTAGTACCATTCAGGAGATAGGCATGGGCAAGGACTTCATGTCTAAAACACCAAAAGCAACGGCAGCAAAAGCCAAAATTGACAAATGGGATCTAATTAAACTAAAGAGCTTCTGCACAGCAAAAGAAACTGCCATCAGAGTGAACAGGCAACCTACAGAATGGGAGAAAATTTTTGCAATCTACTCATCTGACAAAGGGCTAATATCCAGAACCTATAAAGAACTCAAACAAATTTACAAGAAAAAAACAAACAACCCCATCCAAAAGTGGGCAAAGGATATGAACAGACATTTCTCAAAAGAAGACATTCATACAGCCAACAGACACATGAAAAAATGCTCATCATCATTCACCATCAGAGAAATGCAAATCAAAGCCACAATGAGATACCATCTCACACCAGTTAGAATGGCAATCATTAAAAAATCAGGAAATAACAGGTGCTGGAGAGGCTGTGGAGAAATAGGAACACTTTTACACTGTTGGTGGACTGTAAACTAGTTCAACCATTGTGGAAAACAGTGTGGCGATTCCTCAAGGATCTAGAACTAGAAATACCATTTGACCTAGCCATCCCATTACTGCAGATATACCCAAAGGATTATAAGTCATGTTACTATAAAGACACATGCACACGTATGTTTATTGTGGCACTATTCACAATAGCAAAGACTTGGAATCAGCCCAAATGTCCATCAGTGACAGACTGGATTAAGAAAATGTGGCACATATACACCATGGAATACTATGCAGCCATAAAAAGGGATGAGTTCGTGTCCTTTGTAGGGACAGGGATGCAGCTGGAATCCATCATTCTCAGCAAACTATCGCAAGAACAGAAAACCAAATACCGCATGTTCTCACTCATAGGTGGGAATTGAACAATGAGATCACTTGGACATAGGAAGGGGAGCATCACACACTGGGTCCTATTGTGGGGAGGGGGTGGGGGGAGGGATAGCATTAGGAGATATACCTAATGTAAATGACGAGTTAATGGGTGCAGCCCACCAACATAGCACATGTATATATATGTAACAAACCTGCACGTTGTGCACATAAATGTTTTCCCCAGATTGTCTTCTAACTTTTTAATGAGGCTTTTGATATAGATTATTTTTACATTTTTATTGGTTAAATTGATTGATTTCTAAACCCCCTTCAGATCATGGTAATTTCTTCCATTCCATTGCTTTTACACTTGAAAAGACATTTCCCATCCTAAGGTTAGATAGATAATCCAGTTTTTAAATACTTTTAAAAATATTTAACTTGTCAGTCCATCAAAAATTCATTTTGTGACTAGAATGAAGTAGGGTATAGCTTATATTTTCCCCTAGAGAGTCATTTATTAGAGCACCATTCGTCAAATAACTGTTTTCCTATGATTATTGCTATTATGCTTTTTTCATACATAAATTCTTATATATGCTGGGATTTATTTATTTATTTATTGGCTTATATTATTCATTGATCTCTCTCTTGGGTTCTCCACCAGTTTCATACCCTTATATTTGCAATAGCTGGTAAGCCAGATTTCCTTTGCTTTCTGTGTAGCCTAGCACATTACCCACACTTTTTTCTTGGCTAGTCTCAACCATTCTTTCGTCCAAATGAACTTAGAATTTTTTTTCAGGTTCTTCTCAAAATCTTACCAGGATTTTGATAGGAATTACTTTAAACCTAAAATTTCATTGACATCATCACAACACTGAGTCTGTCATCCAGGCAAAAGACATAATATGTTAATCTATTAATTTTCTTTTATGTTCCTTAGTTGCTTGCATGCATGTGTGTGTATCTCATATATACTAGTTATTACTGGTAGGTAGGAAAATTTTTGATTTTGTGTATCTATGCTTAACTCTTATTTCTAATAGTTTTTCAGTTGCTTCTCTTGGGTTATTTTTGAAATTAATCATATCAGATCCCATATGATAACTTTATTTCCTTTTAAAGAACAAAACTGCTATTTTGATTTCAAACCCGATTGTATTGGCTAGAACTTTTGGGATAAGGCTAAATAATAGCAGTACTAGCAAGAGTGCTTCCTTGTCTTGCTTCTGATTTTAACGGAAATGTTTCTAGTGATTCACTTAATAGAAATGTTTCTAGTGGTTCATATTAGTTGGCTCTGATGTTGGCTATTGGTTTAGGTTAGATGTTTTTTATAATGTTAGGGAATTACCTTATTCTTAAATTATCAAGTCCTTACAAAAATCAAGAATAGTTGGCCAGGTGTGGTGACTCACGCCTGTAATCCCTGCACTTCAGGAGGCTGAGGCAGAAGGATCACTTGACATCAGGAGTTCGAGACCAGCCTGGCCAACGTGGTAAAATCCCATCTCTACTAAAAATATTATATATATATATATATGTGTGTAGGCATGGTGGTGCATGCCTGTAATCCCAGCTACTTGAGAGGCTGAGGGAGGAGAATTGCTTGAACCTAGGAGGTGGAGGTTGCAGTGAGCTGAGATTGCGCCACTGCACTCAACCTGGTCGACAGAGTCAGATTCTGTCTCAAAAAAAAAAAAAAAAAAAAAAAAAGAATAGTTGTTGAGTTTAGCTGATGTTTTCTAGGAATCTGTTAAGAGGTTCATTTGTGTTTTCTACTTTGATCTCCCCATTTGGTATATTATGTTATAGATTTCCTAATATCAATCTTTGTTAATTTCTAAGATAAATTTTCCTTTTCCTTTGCATGCTTGGGAGAGTCTCAGATTTGGCTTCCATAGTATTAATTTGATTGATTTTTCTCTCTGCTGTCTCCAATGTGAAATTTATTTTTTTTTGTTACAATGTTAATTTCTCTATATTTCTTTCTAGCTCTGTTGAACTACTTACCTTAGCTTGTCTTTCCTTCTCAATGTTTTATTCTAGTGGCTTTCTATACCTGTTTCATAGAGTCCATGCTTTCTTTCATTCTATTGAGGATATAAACAGTTTTCTAAAATATTTCTTCTGGTTTATACAAAAGATTAAGACATTTTTGTTTCCTCTAAGTTGTCAGAGTAATATGCATTTCCCTTGTGCTGCCAGAGGTTTTCATATAAACCTTTTTTTTGTGTGTGTGTGTAAAGCAACAGGGTCTTGCTCTGTTGCCCAGGCTGGAGTGCAGTGGCATGTTCATAGCTCATGGCATCCTCAAACTCCTGGGCTCAAGTGTTCCTCTCACCTCTGACTCCAAAATAGCTGGGACTACAGGCACACAACACCATGCTTGGCTAATTAAAAAAAAAAAAATGTATAAATGTAGAAACAGGGTTTGCGGTGTTGCCCAGTCTTGAACTCCTGGCCTCAAGTGATACTCCCACCCTGGCTTCCCAGTGTTGGGAATACAGGCATGAGCCACCGTGCCTGGTCAGGTTTTTTGTATGGTTTATGAATATTCAAAAGAGGATCTGTCTTTCATCAAATGCAGGGTATGTATATTGCCTTTGACTATCCTCAAGCTCAGATTCTCTCTCATATTGGTTAGAACTCTTTTCAGCTCCACTGTTAGCAGGCAGGTTGATACAAATAGCTTTTAACCTGTTTCAGTGTCTGTCAGCTACTCATCTAGTGGGTTCTGCTGGACCCATATGGAATTGTCCACCCCTACTATAATGTTCTCAGATACTCTGAACCAGGTAAACTATGCGAAACAGTACAGCCTCCCTTATGTGTTACTATCTGAGTGTTACTTGTGAGGGCTCTCACTCCTTGTACACAGTGTGCCAGCACCGATTCTGCCACTTCTGCCCTTTTGATTTGGGGGAATTAGAGTCTCCATATGAATGCAGACCAGTTTTGAGAATTGCTGATTTCCTCTGAAAGTAGTAGCCATGTAGTCCAAATGGATATCCAGTTTGCCAGTTTCAAATGAACTCTTGGCTTCTAAGCCATGAGGCTGACAGTTGTGGAAGGACTCAACGTTTCCTATCTTCTTTTAGGTTTCTGTGGGCTGCTGCATGAATTGGACAGATTGTTGTTTCTCATTTCAGCATTAGGCTTATTGTTAATGGAGATTTCTCCCAGATCCTGGTAATAAGTTGGCCATCAGTCTAAGTTTTCAGTGTTTGGGGAATTTTATCTTTTTCTGTATCTTCATAGGCATTTGAATGGGAAATTGAGAGGGGCTACGTTAGTGACTGCTAGCCAGGTGGTATTTTAAAGTAGAAATCCAGTGTATATTTTGGATTTGAGCAGAGATTGGCAACCATTTCCTGTAAAGGGCCAGAGAGTAAGTATTTTAGACTTTGCGAGCCATATGATCTCTGTGTTTTAACTACTTAGCTGTTGTTGGAGCATGAAAGCATCACAGAAAAATGCAAACAAATTAGTGTGGTTGTGTTCAAATAAAACTTTATTTACATAAACAGGAGGACCAGATGAGAAAGTTCTGGAGATAGCTGGCAGTCATGGTTATAGAACAGTGTGAATGCACTTAATGACACTGAACTGTACACTTAACAGTTGAGATGGAAAAAATTATATATATGTATATAATCATGTCAATAAAGAAGCCAAAACAGAGGGACCATATTTTGCTGACTCTGAGTTTAGAGGAATTAGATCTAGCATAGGCAGAGAGAGAGAGGAGGAAATTACATATGTACAGTAGGACAGTGACTCTGTTAATAAGCTAGAAGGCAGTGGGAGACGTTTCTTGAGTATTTAAGAGGAATACCATAATGGGGATGGGGAGATCTTGGAAAGCTACAGTTCATCCTAGTGATGTAATCCCACGATCTTTACAGATGGAGAGACACAAGAGTTCACATTCACACTCTTTGACATAAGGATCAGAGCAGGGATTTTCTACTTCTCTAGAGGCTTGAGAAACCTCTGCAGCTGTCAGAAGTGTTCATATCAGAAACAACTTAAAAGCTAACCAGTCATTTCTTTTTGCTTGTAGTACAAATGGTGACTAGTGCTGCTTCTGGTAGTTGATCTGAGCTCCTCCCACACTAGACGATCCTAGCTTTTTAGTTATTAACCACAACACTCTTACTCAATAAAAGAGCAGTCATCAATCTGAGTCAACTGTTTCTACAGCCTCCAGGCTAAGATTCTTCCTTATCAGCTAGAGACCTGGGCTCAAGAGTTTCACAGTGGATAGGGAGCCTCTTAGAGAAACTAGCCTTTTGAGACTTTCTCTGAGTTGGGCTATCTTGTTTGTTGTTGTTTTTGAAACTGTCTCACTCTGTTGCCCAGGCTGGAGTGCAGTGGCGTGATCATAGCTCACTGCAGCTTCGACCTCTGAATTGGGATATCTTGAAGGAATACATGAAGGAAAAGGGAACAGAGATTAAGGTTTCCCAGGCTTTGGGTTGTAATGAGACGGTTTAGCTGTATTCCGAACACCCAGCACTTAATGTGCTTGGTTATCCATGTGTATGTAGCAAGGGTGGGGGAACTCATGGAGTGAGTCACTGAGTGGTATGGTTTAAATCGCAGGGAACTCTTCCCTCACCCCGCCTTGGGTAAGAAAAGTGCATAGCAGAGCGCTGACACACATCTTCTGCCTCAGAAAGTGTACGGTACCCCTCTGCTCCAGAAAGTGTACAGTACCCTCTGCTCCCCACTGAAACCCTAAAGTTGCTCATCTTCATGTGTGCGAGGAAAGGAGTGGATCTGTGATGCAAGTAGGATTATTTAGTCATATAATGACCTGACTCAGTCTACAGAAGCTTTTGAAGGGGATGAGATGAAATTTCATCTGTGCCGCAGAGAGCAGGAGGTGCGTTGCTGGATGCAGAGAGGACTGTAGGCTGCATGTGAGCCAAGGTAGATGAGGGAAGCATGGGGATGGGCATGGAGAACTGGGGCAGCCTGACACGTGATCTTGGCATTGCAAGACTGATATCCTTTTGGCCTTTGGGTCACATGATATGATAGAGCAGTATCCCCATGGCCCTTTCTTTTTCTAGATTTCATTTATGATACTCTTAGATTTTTTAACAGCATGACTTTCCCCAGGGAGAAATTCAGACCTCAGATCTCTAGGACTGCTCTGAGGTCATAAGATAGACTCAGTTTGAACCTTTTGAGTATAAATGTCTTGGAATGATTTTACCATCTCAGTACCCCCTCTCCCAGTGCTCATCTGGTCAGCTGCTCTGGAACCTGAAGGATTCTAAACTGAGACTTAGTTTGGGGTCATATGCAGTTAAAAAGGGGTAGTCTTTTGGCACCTTCACCTTGGAGGTAGCTGCTTTTTGGCTTAGCATTGGACTCATCACTGAAAAAGATAGTTGAAAGTTTGTTTTTGACCTGAGCAGCCTTATTAAGACTCAGTTATTGGCAAAGGAGAGAAGGCTCTGCTTATGAATGCTGCAGATTTAAAGGGGAAAGAGGAAACCATAGTAAGTAAAGAGCAATTCAGGGAGACCAGTTTCCCTTTTTTTATGGAGAATGCTGCTCAGGTGTCTGCTTTCCTAGGAGCCACCTTATTGTCAGGTTCTGCCTTCTGTCTATGTGTATTCTTCCCTTAATTCGTAGAAGAGGGAAGGTGCTTTTGGGTTGTTCACAGGTCTCTCTTCCCATTCCACATACAATAGAAGCTGCCTACCTTTACATATACTCAATTTTATCTTCTCCAAGTCTCCCAGAAGTTCTCTTTGAAAGTTCCTAGAGCAGGGACTGCTTTTATTTTTTTTTACCTTCTCCTAGGCTTTCAGCATGTGTTTAGATGTACGTCATCATTAGGTTAAAGGAAGGCTAAAGATTCAGATAACTTTTCCCATCTGCGGAAACATGGAAAGCAGTACTCAGCAGAGGAATAAGGACTGATTATTTTGGACCACTTTTTACTTTATCCAAGTGAAGAATCTACTGTGCTATATATTGGTCAAAAGCAATTCCAAAGTGGGGGAGAAAAAGCGGTATGGCATAATAGATAAGATTTGGGCAGGTTGGATAGAAGCAGTGCAGTTAGTAATGAAGAAGCAGAACTGTTTCTTTCTCATTATAAAAGTAATCCATGCTAATTATAAAGAAAAGAAATAAAATATTTCAGAAAGCAATAAAGAATACAATAATAATAACTGATAATTCCTGTTAATATGTTGGTATAATTTCTTCTCAGTCTTCTGTAGGTATATATCCCTTTTTTTTTTTTTTTTTTTTTTTTTAAATAAACAGAGTCTCCCTCTGTCACCCAGGCTGGAGTGCAGTGGCATGATCTCGGCTCACTGCAACCTCTGCCAACCAGGTTCAAGCAGTTCTCCTGCCTCAGCTTCCTGAGTAGCTGAGATTACAGGCACCTGCCACCGCACCCGGCTAATTTTTGTATTTTTAGTAGAGACGGGGTTTCACCATATTGGTGAGGCTGGTCTTGAACTCCTGACCTCATGATCCACGCGCCTCAGCCTCCCAAAGTGCTGGGATTACAGGCGTGAGCCACCATTTTTAGGAACAAAATGGGCCGGGCGCGGTGGCTCAAGCCTGTAATCCCAGCACTTTAGGAGGCCGAGACGGGTGGATCATGAGGTCAGGAGATTGAGACCATCCTGGCTAACACGGTGAAACCCCGTCTCTACTAAAAAATACAAGAAAAAAACCTAGCCGGGCGAGGTGGCGGCGCCTGTAGTCCCAGCTACTCGGGAGGCTGAGGCAGGAGAATGGCGTAAACCCGGGAGGCGGAGCTTGCAGTGAGCTGAGATCCGGCCACTGCACTCCAGTCTGGGCGACAGAGCAAGACTCCGTCTCAAAAAAAAAAAAAGAAACAAAATGAAGATCATTCTACATCTGATACTTTGTAATATTTAAAATATAGCATGATTGTTTACCCATCTAATTAAGTATTCTTAACATGATTTCTGATGGCTACATAGTATTCCATTATTTGGATGAACATAATATAATGTATTTAAACACTGTTCTGTTAAATTCAGCATTTTATTTATGGGATAGACATGTTTTGAAGGGATCTTGAATAGTACAGTGGAATTAGTTATAGTTGCGGTTCTGCTTAATTCTTAGCTCTGTGATCCTGAGCGAAGATTAAAGTCTTAGCTTCCATTTCCTCATTTGTAAAAGAATGCTATTAATAGTAACCACCCTCTTGAGTAACAGTGATGGTTAGATAAGATGACCCATGTAAATTTCGTAGCATGAAATCTAACATATACCAGGTACTCAATAATTGTTAGTAGTAACGTATAGCATTATCCTTGTCTTGACACTTTGTCATCTGTGTACTCACTGTTAGAATTTGGGTCTTAAGGAAAGAAAATTGCTTTCATTTGGATAAGTAAAATTTCAGAATGAAAATTGCCTTTAGATAAGTAACCTCTTTTACCAGTTGAGTACCTTCCAGATAGGGGCTGTTGCCAACTTCCTGAATTTCACAGGGAAAAAAATATATATATATTCTGCAGTCTCTGTGGTTGTGCGGCCCCATTTGGTTCAGAACAAGGAAGTGGGAAACCATCAGCTGCAACCAGGGAATTATCTTTGTGTCCACAGGCAAAGCCAGCCCAGCCTCCCTGTTCTACTTATCATGTTTTTCTTCTTTACTTGCTTGTTTTTTATGTTCTTTTAGTCTGAAACTTTTTTTTTTCTTTTGAGTGGAGTCTCGCTCTGTTGCCCAGGTTAGAGTGCGGTGGCGTGATCGTGGCTCACTGCAACCTCTGCCTCCTGGGTTCCAGCAATTCTCCTACCTCAGCCTCCCAAGTAGCTGGGACTACAGGCACATGCCACCACACCTGGCTAATTTTTTGTATATATGTATATATATATTTTTTAGTAGAGATGGGGTTTCACCGTATTAACCAGGATAGTCTCGATCTCCTGACTTTGTGATTCCCCCCGTCTCCGCCTCCCAAAGTGCTGGGATTACAAGCGTGAGCCACTGCACGTGGCCTGAAAATTTTTAAACATATGGAAAAGTGAACAGCACAGTACATAAAATGCTTGTATAGCTTCGACTTAGTCTCAGCAGTTGTCCTACGTTCTTTTTTTTAATTTTATTTTTTATTTTTTATTATACTTTAAGTTCTAGGGTACATGTGCACAATGTGCAGGTTTGTGACATAAGTATACATGTGCCACGTTGGTGTGCTGCACCCATTAACTCATACATTAGGTATATCTCCTAATGCTATCCCTCCCCCAGCCCCCTACCCCATGACAGGCCCCAGTGTATAATGTTCCCCATCCTGTGTCCAAGTGTTCTCATTGTTTAATTCCCACCTATGAGTGAGAACATGCGGTGCTTGGTTTTTTGTCCTTGCAATAGTTTGCTCAGAATGATGGTTTCCAGCTTTATCCACGTCCCTACAAAGGACGTGAACTCATCCTTTTTTATGGCTGCATAGTATTCCATGATGTATATGTGCCACGTTTTCTTAATCCAGTCTATCATTGATGGATATTTGAGCTGATTCCAAGTCTTTGCTATTGTGAATAGTGCCACAGTAAACATACGTGTGCATGTGCCTTTATAGCAGCATGATTTATAATTCTTTGGGTATATCCCCAGTAATGGGATGGCTGGGTAAAATGGTATTTCTAGTTCTGGATCCTTGAGGAATTGCCACACTGTCTTCCACAATGGTTGAACTAGTTTACAGTCCCACCAATAGTGTAAAAGTGTTCCTATTTCTCCCCATCCTCTCCAGCAACTGTTGTTTCCTGACTTTTTAATGATCGCCATTCTGACTGGTGTGAGATGGTATACTCATTGTAGTTTTGATTTGCATTTCTCTGATGGCCAGTCATGATGAGCTTTTTTTCATGTGTCTGTTGGCTGCATAAATGTCTTCTTTTGAGAAGCGTCTGTTCGTATACTGTGCCCACTTTTTGTTGGGGTTGTTTGATTTTTTTCTTGTAAATTTGTTTAAGTTCTTTGTAGATTCTGGATATTAGCCCTTTGTCGGATGAGTAGATTGTAAAAATTTTCTCCCATTCTGTAGATTGCCTGTTCACTCTGACAGTAGTTTCTTTTGCTGTGCAGAAGCTCTTTAGTTTAATTAGATCCCATTTGACAATTTTGGCTTTTGTTGCCATTGCTTTTGGTGTTTTAGTCATGAAGTCCTTGCCCATGCCTATGAACTGAATGGTATTACCTAGGCTTTCTTCTAGGGTTTTTATGGTTTTAGGTCTAACATTTAAGTCTTTAATCCATCTTGAATTAATTTTTGTGTAAGGTGTAAGGAAGATATCCACTTTCAGCTTTCTACTTATGGCTAGCCAGTTTTCCCAGCACCATTTATTAAATAGGGAATCCTTTCCCCATTTCCTGTTTTTGTCAGGATTCTCAAAGATCACATGGCTGTAGATGTGTAGTGTTACTTCTGAGGCCTCTGTTCTGTTCCATTGGTCTGTATCTCTGTTTTGGTACCAGTACCATGCTGTTTTGGTTACTGTAGCCTTGTAGTATAGTTTGAAGTCAGGTAGCGTGATGCCTCCAGCTTTGTTCTTTTGGCTTAGGATTGTCTTGGCAATGCGGCTTCTTGTTGGGTTCCGTATGAACTTTAAAGTAGTTTTTTCCAATTCTGCGAAGAAAGTCATTGGTAGCTTGACGGGGATGGCATTGAATCTATAAATTACCTTGGGCAGTATGACCATTTTCACGATATTGATTCTTCCTATCCATGAGCATGGTATGTTCTTCCATTTGTTTGTGTCCTCTTTTATTTCACTGAGCAGTGGTTTGTAGTTCTCCTTGAAGAGGTCCTTCACATTCCTTGTAAGTTGGATTCCTAGGTATTTTATTCTCTTTGAAGCTATTGTGAATGGGAGTTCACTCATGATTTGCCTCTCTGTTTGCCTGTTATTGGTGTATAAGAATGCTTGTGATTTTTGCACATTGATTTTGTATCCTGAGACTTTGCTGAAGTTGCTTATCAGCTTAAGGAGATTTTGGGCTGAGACAATGGGGTTTTCTAAATATACAATCATGTCATCTGCAAAGAGGGACAGTTTGTCTTCCTCTTTTCCTAATTGAATACCCTTTATTTCTTTCTCTTGCCTTATTGCCCTGGCTGGAACTTCCAACACTATGTTGAATAGGAGTGGTGAGAAAGGGCATCCCTGTCTTGTGCCGGTTTTCAGAGGGAATGCTTCCAGTTTTTGCCCATTCAGTAAGATATTGGCTGTGGGTTTGTCATAAATAGCTGTTATTATTTTGAGGTACGTCCCATCAATACCTAGTTTATTGAGAGTTTTTAGCATGAAGGGCTGTGGAATTTTGTCGAAGGCCTTTTCTACATCTATTGAGATAATCATGTGGCTTTTGTCCTAGGTTCTGTTTATATGATGGATTACGTTTATTGATTTGCATGTGTTGAACCAGCCTTGCATCCCAGGGATGAAGCCCACTTGATCATGGTGGATAAGCTTTTTGATGTGCTGCTGGATTCGGTTTGCCAGTATTTTATTGAGGATTTTTGCATGGATATTCATCAGGGATATTGGTCTAAAGTTCTCTTTTTTTTAACTGTGTCTCTGCCAGGCTTTGGTATCAGGATGATACTGGCCTCATAAAATGAGTTAGGGAGGATTCCCTCTTTTTCTATTGATTGGAATAGTTTCAGAGGGAATGGTACCAGCTCCTCTTTGTACCTCTGGTAGAATTCGGCTGTGAATCTGTTTGGTCCCATACTTTTTCTGGTTGGTAGGCTATTAATTATTGCCTCAATTTCAGAGCCTGTTGTTCTATTCAGAGATTCAACTTCTTCCTGGTTTAGTCTTGGGAGGGTGTAGGTATCCAGGAATTTGTCCATTTCTTCTAGATTTTCTGGTTTATTTGTGTAGAAGTGTTTATAGTATTCTCTGATGGTAGTTTGTATTTCTGTGGGATCGGTGGGGATATCCCCTTTATCATTTTTTGTTGTGTCTATTTGATTCTTCTCTCTTTTCTTCTTTATTAGTCTTGCTAGTGGTCTATCAATTTTGTTGATCTTTTCAAAAAACCAACTCCTGGATTCATTGATTGTTTTGAAGGGTTTTTTGTGTCTCTTTCTCCTTCAATTCTGCTTTGATCTTAGTTATTTCTCGCCTTCTGCTATGTTTTGAATGTGTTTGCTCTTGCTTCTCTAGTTCTTTTAATTGTGATGTTGGAGTGTCAATTTTAGATCTTTCCTGCTTTCTCTTGTGGGCATTTAGTGCCATAAATTTCCCTCTACACACTGCTTTAAATGTGTCCCAGAGATTCTGGTACGTTGTGTCTTTGTTCTCATTGGTTTCAAAGAACATCTTTATTTCTGCCTTCATTTCGTTATGTACCCAGTAGGCATTCAGGAGCAGGTTGTTCAGTTTCCATGTAGTCGTATGGTTTTGAGTGAGTTTCTTAATCCCAAGTTCTAGTTTGATTGCACTGTGGTCTGAGAGACAGTTTGTTATAATTTCTGTTCTTGTACATTTGCTGAGGAGTGCTTTACTTCCGACTATGTGGTCAATTTTGGAATAAGTGCGATGTGGTGCTGAGAAGAATGTATATTGTGTTGATTTGCGGTGGAGAGTTCTGTAGATGTCTATTAGGTCCACTTGGTGCAGAGATGAGTTCAATTCCTGGATATCCTTGTTAACTTTCTGTCTCGTTGATCTGTCTAATGTTGACAGTGGGGTGTTAAAGTCTCCCATTATTATTGTGTGGGAGTCTAAGTCTGTTTGTACTTCTCTAAAGACTTGCTTTATGAATCTGGGTGCTCCTGTACTGGGTGCATATATATTTAGGATAATTAGCTCTTCTTGTTGAATGGATCCTTTTACCATTATGTAGTGGCTTTTTTTGTCTCTTTTGGTCTTTGTTGGTTTAAAGTCTGTTTTATCAGAGACTAGGGTTGCAACCCTTGCCTTGTTTTGTTTTCCATTTGCTTGGTAGATCTTCCTCCATCCCTTTATTTTGAACCTATGTGTGTCTCTGCACGGGACATGGGTCTCCTGAACACAGCACACTGATGGGTCTTGACTCTTTATCTGATTTGCCAGTCTGTGTCTTTTAATTGGAGCATTTAGCCCATTTACATTGAAGGTTAATATTGTTATGTGTGAATTTGATCCTGTCATTATGATGTAAGCTGGTTATTTTGCTCATTAGTTGATGCAGTTTCTTCCTAGCATCGATGGTCTTTACAATTTGGTATGTTTTTACAGTGGCTGGTACCAGTTATTCCTTTCTATGTTTAGTGCTTCCTTCAGGAGCTTTTGTAAGGCAGGCCTGGTGGTGACAAAATCTCTCAGCATTTGCTTATCTGTAAAGGATTTTATTTCTCCTTCACTTATGATGCTTAGTTTGGCTGGATATGAAATTCTGGGTTGAAAATTCTTTTCTTTAAGAATGTTGAATATTGGCCCCCACTCTCTTCTGGCTTGTAGAGTTTCTACTGAGAGATCTGCTGTTAGTGTGATGGGCTTCCCTTTGTGGGTAACCCTACCTTTGTCTCTGGCTGTCCTTAACATTTTTTCCTTCATTTCAACTTTGGTGAATCTGACAATTATGTGTCTTGGAGTTGCTTTTCTCGAGGAATATCTTTGTGGTATTCTCTGTATTTCCTGAATGTGAATGTTGGCCTGCCTTGCTAGGTTGGGGAAGTTCTCCTGGATAATATCCCGAAGAGTGTTTTCCAACTTGGTTCCATTCTCCCTGTCACTTTCAGGTACACCAATCAGACATAGATTTGGTCTTTTCACATAGTCCGATATTTCTTGGAGGCTTTGTTCATTTCTTTTTACTCTGTTTTTCTCTAAACTTCTCTTCTCACTTCATTTCATTCATTTGATCTTCAGTCACTGATACCCTTTCTTCCAGTTGATCGAATCGGCTACTGAAGCTTGTGCATGCGTCATGGAGTTCTCGTGCCATGGTTTTCAACTCCCTTGGGTCATTTAAGGTCTTCTCTACACTTTATTCTAGTCAGCCATTTGTCTAATCTTTTTTCAACATTTTTAGCTTCTTTGTGATGGGTTCAAGCATCCTCCTTTAGCTTGGAGAATTTTGTTATTACCGATCATCTGAAGCCTTCTCCTCTCAACCTGTTAAAGCCATTCTCCATCCGGCTTTGTTCCATTGCTGGCAAGGAGCTGCGTTCCTTTGGAGGAGAAGAGGCGCTCTGATTTTTAGAATTTTCAACTTTTCTGCTCTGGGTTTTCCACATTTTTGTGATTTTATCTACCTTGGGTCTTGGATGATGGTGATGTACAGATGGGATTTTGGTGTGGATGTCCTTTCTGTTTGTTAGTTTTCCTTCTAACACTCAGGACCTTCAGCTGCAGGTCTGTTGGAGTTTGCTGGAGGTTCACTCCAGACCCTGTTTGCCTGGGTATCACCAGCGGAGGCTATAGAACAGCAGATATTGCAGAACACCAAATATTGCTGCCTGATCCTTCCTCTGGAAGCTTCGTCTCAGAGGGGCACCTGGCCTAATGAGGTGTCAGTCAGTTAGGCTACTTGCTGGTCAGCGACCCACTTGAGGAGCTAGTCTGTCCGTTCTCAGATCTCAAACTCTGTGCTGCGAGAATGACTACTCTCTTCAAAGCTGTTAGACAGGGATGTTTAAGTCTGCAGAAGTTTCTGTTGCCTTTTGTTCTGCTATGCCCTGCCCCCACAGGTGGCATCTACAGAGGCAGGCAGGCCTCCTTGAGCTGTGGTGGGATCCACCCAGTTGGAGCTTTCAGGCCGCTTTGTTTACCTACTCAAGCCTCAGAAATGGCGGGTGCCCCTTCCCCAGCCTCGCTGCTGCCTTGCAGTTCGATCTCAGACTGCTGTGCTAGCAGTGAAGGAGGCTCCGTGGGCATGGGACCCTCCAGCCAGGCGCGAGATATAATCTCCTGGTGTGCCATTTGCTAAGGCCATTGGAAAAGCGCAGTGTTAGGGTGGGAGTGACCCGATTTCCCAGGTACCATCTGTCACGGCTTCCCTTGGCTAGGAAAGGGAATTCCCTAACCCCTTGTGCTTCCCAGGTGAGGTGATGCCCTGCCCTGCCTCGGCTTAAGCTCTGTGGGCTGCACCCACTGTCCGACAAGGCCCGGTGAGATGAACCAGGTACCTCAGTTCGAAATGCAGAAATCACCCATCTTCTGCGTTGCTCACACTGGGCACTGTAGACTGGAGCCGTTCCTATTCAGCCATCTTGGACAGGCGAGCGTCCTACTTTCTTATATGTGATTTCTGAAATGCAACTTCCTAACTGCACTTCCTACCACAAGACAGACAGGATTGTGCTACAGGATCTCACAAAGTGGGAAAAAATGTATACACTCTTAGATCCAAGGGTTTATAGTGGAAGGACTCTGGACTCTGGGATGGTAGAAATATATATATATATATTTTTAAGACGGAGTCTCACTTTGTGCCCAGGCTGGAGAGCAGTGGCGTGATCTTGGCTCACTTCAGCCTCTGCCTCCTGAGTAGCTGGGATTACAGACGCATGCCACCACGAGCAGCTAATTTTTGTATTTTCAGTAGAGATGGGATTTCACCATGTTGGCCAGGCTGGTCTCGAACTCCTGACCTCAAATGATCTGCCTGCCTCGGCCTCCCAAAGTGCTGAGATTACAGGCATGAGCCACTGTGCCCAGCCAGATCTTTTGCTTTTATAATGCAAATCACAGAAAGTAAATCTCAGTGTCTGGCTGAAGGAAAAAAGTAGAGCCAAATGCCCATCAGCATGACAATGGGTAACGAACTTGTGGTATATTCATAAAAGTGAATAATATACAACAGTGAAAAACAGATGAAGTTGAGCTACATGTATAAGCATGGATAATTAGAAGTTAACTGAAAAATGTAATTTGCATCATCTCTTTCTCTATATAATGTACCATTTATTTAAGGATATAAACATGAAACAACACTATATGTGATTTGTGGATACATTCAAACATAATAAATGTATAAAAACACGAGCAACAAGGAAGTCAACTACTTGAGAATAGAGGTTCCCCTTGGTGAGGGTTTGGGGAGATGAATCGTATTCAGGAAGGGTACATAGAGGACAACTGAATCAATAATAATCAAATTTATTAAAGCTGTATGGTAGGTGCAGAGGTACTCATTTTTTTAAACACTTTACTGTATGTTTAAAACTTTCAGTGTAAAGAAAAAACTAGGGCAAAAAAACGTTGTTTAAAATGCTCAGAATCTTGGATCACCTATTTTGTGAGTGTGAAAGCTGAGACTGGGAGAGTTCGGTGTTTTGCTTCTCGTATACATTTTTGAATTTTGTTCAATTATACAGCCAAATTGGCTTTTTTGGGAATAAAGTTCTATGAATCTTAAGACATATATAGATTATTATAATTACCACCACAGACAGGGTTTAGAACTGCTCCATCACTTACAAAAACTTCTTACACTCTCCCTTTAGTGTGACATCCAGATTTCTAAACCCTGGCAACCACTGACCAGTTCTGCATCACTGTACTTTTGTTCTTTGGAGAATGTCATACAAATGGAACCTTACAGTATGTAACCTTTAGAGAGTGGCTTTGTTTACTTAGCATAATGCCTTTCAGATTCATCTGAGTTGTTACATGTATCAGTTGTTTATTCCTTTTTATTTCTGAGTAGTTTTCCATGGTCTGTAAGTACCACAGTTTGTTTATCCATTCAGCCTTTGAAGGGTTCCTGGACTGCTTCCAGATTTTGTCTATTATGAGTAGAGTTGCTGTAAGCATTGGTGTAGAGGGTTCCGTGTAAATGTAAGTTTTCATCTTAGTAGGGAGCCAGGAACAGAATGATTGAGTTGTAGGGTGAGTACTAGTACTTTTAACTTCTAAAAGTTTTTTCTTTTTTTCTTTTTTATTAAAAATAAAACCTTTATAAGATACCATCAAATAGTTTTCCAAATCAGTACTTTTATGTTTACATTCCCACCAAGAGTGTATGAGAATTCTGGTTTCTCCACATTGCTATTGTCTTTTTTTGTTTTTGTTTTTGTTTTCAGGTGAGAAGTGGCATCTGATTGTGGTTTTAGTTTGCATTTCTCTAATGGTAGGGAACATATTTTTATCTGCTTATTTGCTATGAAAACAACAACATTCAGTAACAACTTCTTTTGGTGAAGTGTCTGTTCACGTTTTTTTTAATAGCACTGTTTTTTTTTTGGGGGGGGGGGGGGGGCGGACAGAATCTCACTTTGCTGCCCAGGCTGAAGTGCAGTGGCGCGATCTCAGCTCACTGCAAGCTCTGCCTCCCGGGTTCATGCCATTCTCCTGTCTCAGCCTCCCGAGTAGCTGGGACTACAGGCGCCCACCACCATGCACGGCTAATATATATATATAGTTTGTATTTTTAGTAGAGGCGGGGTTTCACCGTATTAGCCAGGATGGTCTCGATCTCCTGACCTCGTGATCTGCCCGCCTCAGCCTCCCAAAGTGCTGGGATTACAGGCGTGAGCCACCGCGGCCGGCTGGGTTGTGTGTTTTCTTATTGTTGAATTTGAGGATTCTTTATATATTCTGGATAAAAGTTCTTTGTTGGATATGTGATTTGCAAATATTTTCTCCCATGTTATATGTTATATAGCTCGTCTTTTCATTGTCTTAAAGTGTCTTTCACAGATCAAAAGTTTTTCATTTTGATTAATGTCAGTTTATCATTTTTTTCTTTTATGTATTGTGTGTTTGGTGTCATGTCTAAGAACTGTTTGCTTAACTGAAGATCACAGATTTTTTCCTACATTTCCTTCTAAGAGTTTTATAATTTTCTATTTAGAGTTATGACTTAGCTTTTATATAAGGTGTGACGTTTAGGTTAAGTTTGTTTTTTTACATATGAATGTCCAATTGCTTCAACCCCATTTACGCTGTTTTCAAAAATCAAATGATTATATTTATGTGGGTCAAATTCTGGACTATTATGTTTCATTGATTGATGTGTCTATTCTTGGGCAATACTACATTGTTTTGATTGCTGTAACTTTGTAGTAAGCCTTAAAATCAGGCAATGTGACTCCTTCATTATCTGCTTCTTTTACAGAATTATTTTAGCTATTCCTGTTTCTTTAACCTTCCATATACATTTTAGAGTCAGTCTATCTATAAAATATCCTGTTGGGATTTTGATCAGAATTCCTTTGAATCTATAGATTGTTTTGGTGAGAACTGACATCTTTCCTATGTTGAGCCTTTCAGTCCTTGGACATGGTATGTCTTTCCATTTATTTAGGTCTTCTTTTATTTTATCAGCATTTTGCCATTCTTAGCATATGGATCCTGTAAATATTTTGATAGATTTATACCTAAGCATTTTAGTTTTTTTTTTGAAACATTTTAAATGGTACTTTCAAAATTTTGGTTTTCAGTTGTACACTGCTACTGTGTAGAAGTGACTGATTTTTGTGTGTTGACTTTGTATCTTGTATCCTGTGACCTTTAAAAACTAATATTTTTTTTAGGAGCTTTTTTGTAGATTCCTAGGGATTTTCCATACATATAATCACGTCCATTGCAAATAAGGACAGTTTTACTTCTTCCTTTTCAATCTCTATTATTTTTGTTGCCTGATTTCCTCACTAAAGCTTCTAGTCTAATAGTAGTGGTGAGAGTGGACATCCTTGTCATGTTTCTAATGTTGTGGGCGGCAACATTTAGTCTTTCACCATTAAGTATTACATTAGGTGTAGTAATTCTAGGTGCCCTTTATCAGGTTGAGGAAGTTCCCTACTATTCCTAGTTTGATGATAATTTTTATCATGAATAGATACTGAATTTTGACAAAATGCCCTTTCTGTGTCAGTTGATATGATCACATACTTTTTAGTATTTTTTAGTCTTTTTGGCACGATTTGGTGAATTATATTAATTGAATTTCAAACATTGAACTAACCTTATATTACCAGGACAAAACACACTTGGTCATAGAGTATTATTCTTTCTATACTGCTACTTTAGATTTGCTAATATTTTCCTAAGGATTTTTGTGTCTGTGTTCATGAGGAATATTGGTCTTTGTTTCCTTCCTTCCTTTCTTCCTTCCTTCCTTCCTTCCTTCCTTCCTTCCTTCCTTCCTTCCTTCCTTCCTTCCTTCCTTCCTTCCTTCCTTCCTTCCTTCCTTCCCTCCCTCCCTCCCTCCCTC
>NC_045445.1:43959108-43966596 GCF_002776525.5 Piliocolobus tephrosceles | reverse complement strand
CCTTCCCTCCCTCCCTCCTTCCTTCCTTCTCTCTTTCTCTCCTTTCCTCCCTCCCTCTTCTTCCTGCTTCCTTCTTCTTCCATCATCATCTTCATTTTCCTCTATTTTCTTCTTCTCTTCCTCTTGTTCTTCCCCACTACCCACCTCCTCTAGTTTTGGTATCTGGGTAATGTAGTGATGGACCATTCTGCTTCATTTGGTGATGTGTTTATTCTTTGCCCTCTTCAAATCAAAATGAGAAATGTTTCCTTCTGTTTTATTTTCTGGACAAGATTGTATAAATATTTGGTAGAATTGGTCACCGAAACTATCTGAGTCTGGAGATTTCTTATTCAGATGATTTTAACTATGAATTTAATTTATTTAATAGGATTATTCAGGTTGTCTTTTTCATCTTGGGTGAGTTTTGGAGTTTGTGGTTTTTGAAGAATATGCCCATTTCATCTAAGTTGTCAAATTTATGTGCACAGAGTTGGTTGGAGTATTCTTTTTTTTTTTTTTTTTTTATTATATTTTAAGTTCTAGGGTACATGTGCATAACGTGCAGGTTTGTTACATATGTATACATGTGCCATGTTGGTGTGCTGCACCCATCAACTCGTCAGCACCCATCAATTCATCATTTATATCAGGTATAACTCCGGAGTATTCTTTTCTAATTTTAATTACTAGAGTTCTAATATCTTCTTTCATTGCTGATATTGTTAACTTTTTTCCTTCTCTCTTTTTATCCATGTCATTCTACCTAGAGGTTTATAAATTGTATTGACTTTTTTGAAACACAAACTTTTGGTTTTATTGATTTTTTTTTTTTTTTTTTTTTTTGGAGACAGGGTCTCACTCTGTCGTCTAAGCTGGAGTGCAGTGGCATGTGCTCATGGCTCACTGCAGCCTCGACCTCCTGGACTCAAGTGATTCTCCCACCTCAGCCTTCCCAGTAGCTGGGACTACAGTCTTGCATCACTACACCCCAGGCTGGTCTTGAACTCTTGGGCTCAAGTGATTCCCCCTGCCTTGGCTTCCCAAAGCGCTGGGATTACAGGCATAAGGCACTGGGCCCTGCCTCTCTATTGTTTTTCTTTTCCATTTCATTGATCTCTGCTCTTTATTATTTCATTTTTTCTGCTTGCCTTGGATTTCTTTTGCTCTTATTTTTTGGATTCTTAAGGTAGGAGCTTAGACTGCTAATTTGAGATCATTCTTTTTGCCTAATATAATAATTTCAGGCCGGGTACAGTGGCTCACGCCTGTAATTCTAGCACTTTGGGAAGCTGAGATGGGTGGATTGCTTGAGGCCAGGAGTTCGAGACCAGCCTGGCCAACATGGCGAAACCCCGTCTCTACAAAAACAAACAACAAACACACAAAAAAACCCACCAAAAACTGGGCATGGTGGCAGGCGCCTGTAATCCCCTACTTGGAAGACTGAGGCAGGAGAATCACTTGAACCCGGGAGGCAGACATTGTAGTGAGACAACATCCTGCCACTGCACTCCCGTCCTCCAACCTGGGTGACAGAGTGAGACTGTCTTAAAAAAAAAAAAGATTTCCTGTTACTGGCATCTTTTTTTGTTGTTGTTCAGTTCAAAATATTTTATAATTTCCTTTGAGAATTCCTCTCTATGAATTTGCCTTTCCAGTCATCCAGATAATTTGTCATCTGTTCCATATCTTTTTGTTCTTGATTGTTGTCAAGTACTAAATTGAAATAGAATTCATCTCGTGAAGGATCATAATAGCTTCATTTGTTATGAATAATATGCATTTACATTGATCTGTTAAGGATAATACAGCCACTGTATATTGAGTGCTTATTATATCCTAGGCACTACATTGATCACTTTACATGGTCTTATTTTATTAAATTCTCTAATCTTTTCAGTAGGTACTGTTATTAGTTCCATTACCAATTGTGAGGAAATTGACGCTTTTTTTTTTGAGACAGAGTCTCGCTGTGTCGCCCAGGCTGGAGTGCAGTGGCGCGATCTCAGCTCACTGAAAGCTCCGCCTCCCAGGTTCCCGCCATTCTCCTGCCTCAGCCTCCCCAGTAGCTGAGACTACAGGCGCCTGCCACCACGTCCGGCTAATTTTTTTTAATTTTTAAATTTTTAGTAGAGACGGGGTTTCACTGTGTTAGCCAGGATTGTCTGGATCTTCTGACCTCGTGATCTGCCCGCCTTGGCCTCCCAAAGTGCTGTGATTACAGGCGTGAGCCACTGTGCCTGGCCAGAAATTGACACATATTTTAAGTGATTTGTCCATAGTCATTTGGCGGGTAAATGGTAGAGATGGGATGGAATGTAGACTTGATTCCAACCCCTCTTAACCATTGTACATTTCCTCTAGTTATTTCACTTCTTGCCTTCTCATAAAAATTGTTAGCTTTTTGAGGGCAGATACTGTGTCTTACTTACACTGATCTTCTTTTCCCTACAATACCTGCAACAATGTTAGGCACACAGTAATGGATTGGCTAATGTTTGTGGAACTAAATTTAACAAAATTAACTGATCCAGAAGAGAATCAAAACCATGGTGCTTGCCATATTGCCTCAGATTCTTACCAGCTAAGCAGACTCAGTGTAGCATCCTATACAAAACCAAAAAAACTTATAGGAAATGTTTGTGACCCTAATAATGGTTTTCTTGTGTTCTTTTGTGATGATCAGTCAGATGTGGCCACAAGAGTAGACAGAGGAGAGGGTAAGGAAAACACAAAGTTTATTATATTCACAGGTCCTAGAGAGAGGAGGCCTGGGATACTAGGCAAGGCCACTTGGGAAAGACATTAGGGTGGTCAGGAGGCAGGAGATGGGAGCAAGGAGGAAGTTTTAGACCACTGCCTTTATTGGGGTTTCCACAGGAAAAGCAAGGCAGGGCAGGGTGAATAGTTAAGGATTGGCTAGTTCGAATAATTTCAGCAGGCCTCTAAGCTCTAGGGGTGTACCCTAGTTGCCTGGTATCTGGCCCTGGGGCGATTAAGGAAGAGGAATATAGCCTCCTGGGGTGTAAGGGACAGATAGAGGAGGTCTGGCTTTGGACTGGTTAGTTTGCATATCAGAGGCATGTTTCTGGCTGAGTACTTGCTATCTCTAAGAATTGGCGGGAGTATGGGGGTGGGGGCAGGCTGTCTCTAGCTAGAAAGGTTTTTAAAGATATCAAAATGCCACAATATACAGAAAATAAAATATATGCTGCATATCAAGCAATTCAACTTTCTCTTGTAATGTCATGACTTTTCTTTGCTTCTTGGGAGCACTTCCAGCATGACTAGTGGCACTTCATCTGGATTCCCTGGTGTTACTCAGTGGTTACAGTATCACACTAAACAGGGTGGAAAACATGAGGGAAGGGTTGACCCTTGAACAACATGGGTTTGAGCTATGCAGGTCCACTTAGAAGCAGATTTTTTCAATAAATATATTGGAAAAAGGTTTGGAGATTTTTGGCAATTTGAAAAAATTTGCACGCAAGTCTTATAGTCTAGAAATATTGAAAAAGATTAAGATAAGGTTAAGTATGTCATGAATGAATAAATATATGTAGACACTAGTGTATTTTATAGTTTACTACTCTAAAATATACACAATCTATTATAAGAAGTTAAAATTTATCAAAGCTTATGTACACACTTATAGACTGTACATTGTGCCATCATAATTGAGAGATGCAAACAGATATAAAGATGCAGTATTAAAGCATAACCACATAAAATTAACTGTAGTACATACTGTACTCCTGTAATAATTTTATGGCCACGTCTTGCGGTGAGCTCAGGTGTTGTGAGTATCCCTTATAATGCCCTGTGCCCCTACTCATCTCTGAATAGGCTGCTCTTTCTCCAGTAAATGGTGGATCCCAATAAAAAGTGATCCTTGTGGTTCTCGCATTTTTCATCATGTTTAGTGCAATACCATAAATGTTGAATAACACCAGAGGACCCATACAAAGTGCACTAGTAATGCCGAAGTGCTCCCAAGAAGCAGAGAAAAGTTAAGACATTACAAGGAAAAGTTGAATTGCTTGATAGATTGAGGTCTGCAGCTGCAGTTGCCCACTATTTTAGATGGATGATTCATCTTGTGAACAGATGATGCAAACTTACGGTATTGATAAATGTAGTACAGTATTCTAAATGTATTTTCTCTTCCTCATGACTTTCTTAATGTTTTCTCTTCTCTGTAAGAATACAATATATAATACATATAACATACAAAATTTGTGTTAATTGATCTCAGTAAGGCTTCTAGTCAACAGTAAGCTATTGGTAGTTAAGTTTTACAGGAGTTAAAAGTTATAGGCAGGTTTTAGACTGCTCAGGAAGTCAGTGCCCCTAACCTCCACATTGTTCAAAGATCAACTGTATATATAATACAATGACCAATACTCCGAGCTGGCAAGGAGGTTTATAAGTATGACTAACTAAATATAAGTCTGTCCCCAAGCTCTACTTTTTGGTTCTGGCCTTCAGTCTGTCCATCTGTTTTCTCTGGACCTCTTTCTGACACTTTGAATTTTTTAAATAGTTTGTCTCTCATATGTTTTTTTTCCTATTCCTTTTTCCCTTCCCATCCTTCCTTTGCTCATTTCCCTCCCTCCCTCCCTCCCTTCCTCCCTTCCTTCTTTCCTTCTTTCCTTCCTTCCTTCCTCCCTTCCATCCATCCACCCATCCATCCATCCATCCATCATCCATTCATCCATCTTGAGGAGGCTTTAGGTGAATTCTTCACCATTTATTTAACAAACGTTTTATGTGAGTCTTACTATATGCCATGCACATTTTAATGCATTTTATAAATATAATTCCCTATAACAATCCTATGAGTTGGGTACTATTATGGTTCCTATTGTACAGATGAGGGAACTCCCTCACAGGACTTTCTAGTGGCCCTATAGCCATTTGCCATACCCAATACAAATTTTTGTGGCAGGCTGTGGGTGGGTATAAAGTTAAAACAAAAGCCTCTGCTTCTGAGTTGGTCAGTCATTTACCTGTAGAGCTGTGCTTTGTCTGTAAAGGACAATGTAGTTGTGTGATCAGGATAGTTGCCACAGAACACACAAGGGGTTTAGGCATGACCTTCCTTGCCCCAATGGCATTCAAGAACTTTTTCCTTCCTGGCCTGCAGTCTGATACATACACACATAGAAACACAGACACACATACACACACACAGAACATATGTAACATTCATGCCATAGATTTAAAGCAGAGTACAATGGCAAAAACACAAGCTTGAAACTTGGTGACATCTGAGCTTGACTTCAGCCTCTGTCACTTATTATGTGTTTGATCTTGGGCAGATCACTTAATCACTTGGAGCTTTGGTTTTCTCCGCTATGAAATGAAGATGATGGTGGTTATAATAAAAACTCTGATGACTGAATGAGATGATGTATTTGAATCCTTAGCTCAGTGATTTGCACATAGAAATGTTCAATACATGTTAGAAATGTTTGTGATTATTAATATGTAAGGCTTCTTTATATATTAAAGATAATTCACCCTCTGGCATATATATAGCTTGCATAAACTGAACTTTGAGAACCCAGAGCAATGCTTGTCTTTATCTAGGGACTTAACTGTTTTGGATCTTTATGTTAGTTTTATCTTCATCTTTGGCCATCTGCAGGCCCTTATCAGTTCCATCAACCTCAAGATTTAACTTTTGATGCCCAAATGTCTAATTGACCCTGTGCAAATGCTAACATTTTGTTTGAGGTCCATAGCAAAGCCTGGCACCAGAATCCAGCTTTTTTTTTTTTTTTTTTTTTTAGATGCAGTCTCACTTTGTCACCCAGGCCGGAGTGCAATGGCATGATCTCGGCTCACTGCAACCTCTGCCTCCCAGGTTCAAGTGATTCTCCTGCCTCAGCCTCCTGAGTAGCTGGGACTACAGGCACCTGCCACCTTGCCCAGCTAATTTTTGTGTTTTTAGTAGAGACGGGATTTCGCCATGTTGGCCAGGCTGGTCTTGAACTCCCTACCTCAAGTGATCCTCCTGCCTCGGCCTCCCAAAGTGCTGGGATTACAGGTGTGAGTCACCACACCCAGCCCAGAATCCAACTTTGATCTGGACTGTTGATGTGATTTTCTTTTGCTCTCCCAGGGTGAGTCTTTATGTTGTGGCTGTCACATAGGAGGGCCCAGGGGCGGGATTAAGCCAGATTCTACTTCACTGAAGGCCTGGAATGGCTGTTAATAGCTCCTGCTGTAGATTCTAAGGCTTGAGCCAGAATTTTTAGTACTCCGTTTGTCAGGTTTGTCAGACACGGAGTGCCACCTTGAATGACACTGCTGAAAAAGGGTTGTGGTAACCTGGCCAGCCCCAGGGAGGCTGGAGTGACATTGCATTGGTGTGCCTCTTCCCTTTTATGGACCAGGTCAAGCCTTATTAACCTGAGGGAGTGTGATGGCCTTGGGTAGCCAAACAGCCTTTTCCACTTTAGTCATCCTTTGAAATCTTATTAAGCTAGGGGCAGGGAATGAAGAAGGAGATGGAGAGACCCTTGAAACTAAAAGGAAGGAAAGAGGAACATTCTAACCCTCCACCTGAGGTCATACTTTGGCAGGAGGAAGGGACCAGGGGCTTCTATACAAGGCAGCAAGAGAGATGTAAGAGTTTGGGGTCTGGAGTCAGATCAACCTGGTTTTGAACTCTGACTCTACTCTCTTATGTGTGATATTGACCAGATCACCTCACTTCTCTGAAACTTGTTTCCTTATCAACAAAATGAGAAAAGTAATTGTACCTATCTCAGAAGATTGGTATAAAAATTAAGCAAGAAAGTTCATGTAAAGCAGTTAATCAGATACTTGCCTGGAATATTATTATTTTTCTTCTGGTTCTTGATTAAGGATGGCTGGAATATATTAAGTGCACACCATCACTATTCACAAAGTTTTGGTGGCAAAGAACAATAGGAAGAAACAGACTGGGGAAGTGAAAAGCAGTCTTGGGGTTTCTGTGCCATTCTCCGGGGTCTTCTTATAACATCTTTTAGTCTTTCTCCCTTCCCTTCTTCCCTCCCCTCCCCTCCCCTCCCTGAGTCTTACTCTGTCACCCAGGCTGTAGTGCAGTGGCATGATCTTGGTTCACTGCAACCTCCACCTCCTGAGTTAAAGCAATTCTTGTGCCTCAGCCTCCCGAGTAGCCAGGATTACAGGCACCTGCCACCATGCCTGGCTAATTTTTATATTTTTAGTAGAGATGGGGTTTTGCCATATTGGCTAGGGTGGTCTCGAACTCCCGACCTCAGGTGATCCGCCAGCCTCTGCCTCCCAAAGTGCTGGGATTATAGGCATGAGCCACCGCACCCAGCCACATCTCTTAGTCTTACAAACACATCTATGAGTGCCAAGAGAAGAGCTGAAGTTCTAGGGAGTCTTCAACATGCGGACTGTTTTCCCAGCCAGGGCATAGGAGGTATGCTGTGTGAGCGTGTGTGTGTGTGTGTGTGTGTGTGTGTGTGTGTGTGTGTGTGTGTG
>NC_045445.1:43951903-43959098 GCF_002776525.5 Piliocolobus tephrosceles | reverse complement strand
GTGTGTGTGTGTGTGTGTGTGTGTGTGTGTGTGTGTGTGTGTGTGTGTGAGAGAGAGAGAGATTGAGATTGATATCGACCTGCAGCTAGTGTTGAGGTCTAAGAGGCATGTTGCCTCTGTGGTGGTTGTCCATAACCCATCAAATCAACGTTTCTTCAAGAGGAACAGACCGTCATTCTTTTCATCTCTCTTAGTAGTAAAGAACCATTTTCCTTTAATAATGAAAGAAGCTGCTTAAATCCATCCCCAGAGCCCTCACAAGCAGGGTTTGTTCCTGAGTTAATTGTGCTTGACTTATGAAGGGTTTCTAGTATGCATGTACTTTAACAAGTCTGGCATTGGGATTGGGAAACAGTATCATTAACCAGTGCTGGAGACCAGTGGTTTTCTTCTTATTTTTTCTTTTTTTGTTTTGCTTTTAAGTCACAGAGCCCAATATGTAAATGAAAGCCTGGAAGGCTGCCCACTTTTGCTCCTGAGGGCATTTCTAAGAAAGTGGAGAAATATAGTTTGCAAAACACTGCAGTTGGCTTCCTGGGTTATAGCAATATTTTTCTGTCTAGGTCTCTGTTTGGGGAAAAGGATTATACATGATAGTGTAAATAAGCAGCCATGTTATAATAAATAGGTTTCTACTGTAATAACAGAACACTTACCTCCCGTAGTTCCCCTTTTCTAATGCCGCCCAAGCTGTAGCAGTTGAAGCTGTTGATTGGGACTGACTGAATGTTTAGGGAGCACAGAGCTCATTATGTAATAAAGTGTTGTAACCAAAGCATGTTCAGGAGGTGTTCAGGGGATTCTGAGCCAGTGATGGTGCTCTTCAGAACATTTCAGTTAATACAAAATATGCCACTTTTAATTTATTTTGTGCAAACTCTAGTGCCATTTTCCACAGAGAGCAACTTGTATACATAGTTCTCTTCCATATGGTGTGGCTTAACGTGACATGTCTTTTTTCTCCCTTTTGTATCAGGGTCGGAGAATGACCTGAACTTTATCTTTCTCCTCCACTAGGCTACAGATGCACATGTTGAATGGAGCTCTTCTGGCATTGCTGTTTCCTGTGGTAAACACTCGGCTGGTAAGTAGCCTCTTCTAGGAATGTACCAGCAACATCCAAAGCAGTACTTGTCCATATGCCCATGTGATTTAAAAAATATACATATAGCTGGCTGGGCGCAGTGGCTCACGCCTGTAATCCCAGCACTTTGGGTGGCTGAGACGGGCGGATCACTTGGGGTCAGGAGTTTGAGACCAGTCTGGTCAACATGGTGAAGCCCCATCTCTACTGAAAATACAAAAAGTAGCCAGGCATAGTGGTGTTTGCCTGCAATCCCAGCTACTCGGGAAGCTAAGGCAGAAGAATCACTTGAACCCGGGAGGCAGAGGGTGCAGTGAGTCAACGTTGTGCCACTGCACTCCAGCCTGGGCGACAGAGTGAGATTTGGTCTCAAAAAAATAAAAAAGTAAAATAACCAGGGCAGACCAAAGAAACCTATACAAATTCTTTGAGAGGTTTAATGGAAAGAAAGGAGCTTTCAGGTGTCCTAAGATTCAGCCACACTGGCCTTGTGTAATTTGCTGTGGGAACCCCATAGCCTGTCTACTTCTCCAAGGACTTCCTAGGGCAAGAATTAGATTCCTTCCCCATTCACCCAAACCCATGGGCCAGTCTGGACCAAACAGCCCCTAGTGGCTAGCAGGGAGAATCCCATGGTCGCAGCAGCAGGCTGGTGATAAACCAGCCCAGAAAGAAGCAGGAGCTACAGTGCTGGGCTGGCAGAGCTGTGTCCTCAGAATCCCAAATGTGGGACTGTGGAGGGATTAGCAGGTCACATTGAGAAGCTCAGAAAAAGAAATCACTTGTAAAATTGTTACTACTGCTTTCTGACTTAAATTTGCCTTAAACATTAAGATCGTAGTTTAAATCTTTAATTGATAATCCTCAGTTTTGGATAGCATTTTACAGTGTACAAGGCTTTTCGCATAACAGTGTTTGAGGTAGACAGGGCAAGAATTATGGCCTCTTGTTTTTTAGAGGAAGAAAATTTTTCTCAGGGAGTAAAATTCCAAGTGGCAGTTAGGATTGGAGCCTAAGCCTCTTGATCCTAAAACCACAGCTATGCTTTGCTCCCTCTCCACAAATATTCCTGTCATCTCCTCCCCACAAAAATTCATGTATACCTTTATGATAATTACAGTTTTCAAGATGCATGTCATATATCAGTAGAAATTAACAGAGAAAGCATTCATCTAAAGCAGCAATTTTGAACCCTAATATGTTCTAGGCTCACCTAATTAGCTTGATTTAATCATTTCACAATGCAAACATATATCAAAACATCATACTGTATGTACCTTATAAGTACCCACAGTTATTCGTCAGTTAGAAATAAAATTAAAAACAAACACTGATGCCCTGCCCTGCCCTTGGAGAGGATGAGTTCAGGATCTGTGATGAGAGCAGTGTGTTTTAAAAAGTTCCCCAGGTGATTCTAGCATGGAGTGGGAGTTGAGAACCCCTGATTTCGTGCAATGATTCTGAAATGTAACGTTCATAGCAGTCAACTGAAGGACTTGTCAAACGTGAGGCTTGTCAGGCACCATCCCCAGAAGGTCTGATTGAGAGAGTCTGCAAGTAATGGCAGGGACTGAATGTTTGTAACAAGTCCCCAAGTGATGCCGACGCAGGGGGTCCTTAGACCACTCTTGGAGAATCACTATCCCAGTTGTTCATAACTCACAGTTACTCCAAGTGTGTAACTCAAAGTATGGTCCTAGGATCAGCATCACATGGGTGTTGCTTGTTAGACATGCAGAATTTCAGGGGCCACCTGCATCAGAATTTTCATTTTAGCAGGACTCCCAAGGTAGCTTATATGGACTAGATCTTTTCTGCCAAGGACCCCAAAGCGTCTTACAGATAAAGCATTTGAGCTTTTGATGGAGGGTAACGTCTGTGTTGGGGAGTGCAGGGGGCACAGCCTCTGTCTTGATAGGGTGCACTTGGTTCAACATTCCCCGGTGAGCTGGATCAGTAGGCACAGGCCACTGACACAGGCACTGTTGCCTTGCCTTCTACATCTCCCATGGTCTGTGACTTGCCTGACTTCACCTGGTGAACTGTAGAATCAGAACTCCTGCCTTGGTCTCAGAGGTAGGGGGGATAATTCCAAAGAATGGTAAAAATAAACCAAATTGAAAAATTTAACAGTTAACAAAAAACGGCGAATTTCTCATACCACAGCTTAAATCCTTCCTGCCTCAGGGAAGTGGAACAGGGTTGGAGCAGAAGTTACTTCCTGCCTGTAGAGGTAACCTGCTAGGGCAGAAAAGTAGATCCAATGCTATCTTACCATCTCTCTGCTCCCCCTTGTACCTGTTTTCTCAGGAGACTGAGAGGTCAGGCAGATAGAGAGCTGCTTTCTCAAATTTCTGCAGCTCTGTCAGATCCCAGAAAAGGAAGGTGCATCAGAAAATCTCCCCCTAGGCTAACAGAGTTAATGATCCTGAATTGGAGTGTTTCCAGCCCACAAGTTTGGCCAAACAGCACCTGCTGAGGTGGATAGATATAGTTCCTCTAGATAGGCCACCTTCAGCTCTCTTTCTAGTAGGACCTTTCCCCCAGTGAAAACCAAATAATCTTCTTGCAACGTCATTGAACGTAAACAGAAATTTTGATTCTCACCGTAGAAGCATGAGAATGAGGGCCCCCAAATGCTCCATTACATACCTGAAATCAGTTAGAAAGCTGGTGAAGTTTTCATTCAGTCAATATTGTTACACAAAAGGTACATATCTCCCTAGGTCTGCTGAAGTAGCCTTAGTCCCTTTATCAATAACAGTAGCAGTTGCTGGGTGCAGTGGCTCACACCTGTGGTCCTAGCTACTCAGGAAGCTGAGGTGGGAGGATCACTTGAGGCCAGGAGTTTGAGACCAATCTGAGCAACACAGTGAGAACTCATCTCTTAAAAAAAAAAAATTAAAAATCGGCTGAGCCTGGTGGCCTGTAATCCCAGCACTTTGGGAGGCTGAGGCAGGCAGATCATGAGATCAGGAGATCGAGGGCAGCATGGTGAAACCCCATGTGTACTAAAAATACAAAAATTAGCTGGGCATGGTGGCGTGCACCTATAATCCCAACGACTTGGGAGGCGGAGGCGGGAGAATCACTTGAACCCAGGAGGTGGAGATTGCAGTGAGCTGAGATCGCGCCACCGCACTCCAACGTGGTGACAGAGCGAGACTCCGCCTCCAAATAAATAAATACATCAATAAATAGAAATTAACTGGACATGGTGGTGCAAGCCTGTAATCCAGGCTGCTTGAGACTTCCTCCCTCCCTCCTGAGGTGGGAGGATCACTTGAACCTAGGAGTTCAAGGCTGTAGTGATTTATGATCATGTCACTGCACTCCAGCCTAGGCAACAGAGTGAGATCCCATCTTTAAAAAAATACAAAGTAACAGTAGCAGCACTATCAGCTGCTGATTCTTGAGTGCTTGCTGTGTGCCACTGTTCTAAGTGCTTTACATGGCTTAATTTATTTAATCATTGCAATAAACTTACGAGGCAAGGTACTATTACTATTCCCAAGATCAAAGTGCCAGCAAGGTTAGTTTCTTCTGAGGCCTCTCTGGCTTGCAGATGGCCACCCTCATGCTTCCTCTTCTCATGGTCCTTTCTCTACACACACATCCCTAGTGTCTCTTGTTTAGCCAAATTTCCTCTTCTAAGGACACACATCTGATTGCATAGAGCCCACTCTGATGGCCTCCTTTGAACCAAATCACCTCTTTGAAGGCCCTATCTGCAAATACCGTACAGTCACATTCTGAAGTACTAAGAGTTAGGGCTCCAACGTACGAATTTTGGGGGGACACAATTCAGCTCATAGCACCCATACTACCCTACATAGAAACCATTGTTTCTTCCCCCAACCCTGCTTTCCTTCCTCCTTCCTTTTCCCTCATGTCATAGCAGATGTACTGGTATATCTGTTACATTAACAGCTAATACTTTCCAAATAAATGTGAGGCTGTAGTCAACTAACTTATCAAAAATGTTCAAGTAACCTTTCCTGACATTGAAACTTCTTTGTTGGACTGTCTCTTAACTAGTGATTCCAGTCAATCTGGTCAATCTTTGTGCTCTTTTTCTAAGGAAAAGAACTTAGAAAAGCTGGGGATGTCTCCATTTGCTTATGTATTTGCAATTGGGTTAGGTCTGGTTCTTTTAGATGATTGGGACCCCTCTTGGACTACTCTGGCTTTAGGGAGTTTTGCCTTGCAGCCCCTTAGTTGAGCTCAGGTTGACTTCACATGAGACACATGAAGATTGGCAACTCTTTCTTAAACCTGATGATCCAATTAGGCAGGAAGACAGCTTTTGACTTTTGCCCTTCCTTCTTGGCCCTTTATCTTTTTAATTATTTTATTTTGTTGCTCATTAGCAGTAATGAGGAAACAAGAAAAATAAAATGAACTGATCATTGTGTGTACCGGTACCATAGATATACATATACTCACATACACAAAGACAGTGAGAGGGCGTTCAAAGTAGTTGCCACAGTCAGCTAAAGGATGTGGGGTCCTCAGTGAATTTCTAGTGCTCTGCTCTGCCCTGTGACTTACTGGCACCGGGATTTGCAAATCAGCTAGAGAATGCCTAGGCTTCAGTTTCTCTGCGTTCTCCATCTTCAAAGCTGAACCCTAAAAGAAGGACTGTGTATTCCACTGACCTATATTACAAGTAACTGCTCTTTACACCTACGATTCTGGAAATAGGGTCTCTTTCTGGATTCAGATGAATTATATTAAAGGGTGATTTCCAGTGATACGCCCTTTTGTTTCTTGGAGGGGAGGAGGGGAAGTACATCACGAACCTATTGATTATTAGATTAGCAGGGAGCTCAAAGCTTGTCTGATGTAATCTTATCTTCCAGAGGGTGAATTTAGGAGGATAAATGACTGGTTTAAGTAGTCAAGGTGGGTGCTCCCAGAACCCACATCTCTTGACTGAGACTTCAGAGTTATTTTTCTATTCCATGAATGAAATTCAGGGAGAGGTTGTGTGCTGGTGATAGAGCCTCTTCCTAGATAAATACACTTACACACAATTTTGCAGACAATTTCAGGAGGGACACAGACTACCACTTCCTCTCCTAGCCCCTCTCCCCTCTGTAAGCCCACCTATGGATCCCATGTTAATGTCTTCCTGCCTAGGCTATAAATAGTTCATAGTTTAGGGAATAGATATGCTGTCTAGTTTGTGAGTTCCTTGTTACAGCCACTGGCCATTTGTCCTGATGGTGATGCTGGGTTCCTTATCTATACCCATAACTTTGCAAAGAATATCATCCAGCCAGGCGTGGTGACTCATGCCTGTAATCTCAGCACTTTGGGAGGCTGAGGTGGGCGGATCACGAGGTCAGAAGTTCAAGACCATCCTGGCTAACATGGTGAAACCCCGTCTCTACTAAAAATACAAAAAATTAGCCGGGCGTGGTGGCGGGCCCCTGTAGTCCCAGCTACTCGGGAGGCTGAGGCAGGAGAATGGTGTGAACCCAGGACGCAGAGCTTGCAGTGAGCCGAGATCATGCCACTGCACTCTAGCCTGGGCAACAGAGCGAGACTCTGTCTCAAAAAAAAAAAAAAAAAAAAGAATCTCATCCAATCCAGGATAAACCACTTTCAGGAAATTAAAGCCAAGAGGTGGAAGCTAAGTAGGATGCCCATGGAACAGATTAGATTTTCATTTATGGTACTCACGTGCAAAGCTAGTGATCTGGCCCTGAAATGACACAATGGGCCCATGCTGCAACCTCAGCGCTCTGCTTTTCGCCCTGTAACCCCCATGAGAGTTTCTTCTGAATGCAGAATGTTCTTAGCAAGGGAGACTGGATACAGAAAAGAAAGTTAAGATACTATATCAGCCCTCTTCCCAGACCAAAAACGCTAGCCTGGCCTGCATTTGTGTTTGTACCCATCTGTCTTCTACTAGAAGAAGCATGATAATTATTCTTTTTTTTTTTATTATACTTTAAGTTCTAGGGTACATGTGCATAACGTGCAGGTTTGTTACATATGTATACCCGTGCCATGTTGGTGTGCTGCACCCATCAACTCGTCAGCACCCATCAATTCGTCATTTATATCAGGTATAACTCCCCAATGCAATCCCTCCCCCCTCCC
>NC_045445.1:43951040-43951803 GCF_002776525.5 Piliocolobus tephrosceles | reverse complement strand
TGCTAAGAATGATGGTTTCCAGCTGCATCCATGTCCCTACAAAGGACGCAAACTCATCCTTTTTTATGGCTGCATAGTATTCCATGGTGTATATGTGCCACATTTTCTTAATCCAGTCTGTCACTGATGGACATTTGGGTTGATTCCAAGTCTTTGCTATTGTGAATAGTGCCGCAATAAACATACGTGTGCATGTGTCTTTGTAGTAGCATAATTTATAATCCTTTGGGTATATACCCAGTAGTGGGATGGCTGGGTCATATGGTACATCTAGTTCTAGATCCTTGAGGAATCGCCATACTGTTTTCCATAATGGTTGAACTAGTTTACAATCCCACCAACAGTGTAAAAGTGTTCCTATTTCTCCACATCCTCTCCAACACCTGTTGTTTCCTGATTTTTTAATGATTGCCATTCTAACTGGTGTGAGATGGTATCTCATTGTGGTTTTGATTTGCATTTCTCTGATGGCGAGTGATGATGAGCATTTTTTCATGTGTCTGTTGGCTGTATGAATGTCTTCTTTTGAGAAATGTCTGTTCATATCCTTTCCCCACTTTTTGATGAGGTTGTTTGTTTTTTTCTTGTATATTTGTTTGAGTTCTTTGTAGATTCTGGAAATTAGCCCTTTGTCAGATGAGTAGATTGCAAAAATTTTCTCCCATTCTGTAGGTTGCCTGTTCACTCTGATGGTAGTTTCTTTTGCTGTGCAGAAGCTCTTTAGTTTAATGAGATCCCATTTGTCAATTTTGGCTTTTGCTGC
>NC_045445.1:43934890-43946040 GCF_002776525.5 Piliocolobus tephrosceles | reverse complement strand
CAGCTTTTCTGCCCTGCTTTTTCCCCATCTTTGTGGTTTTATCTGTCTCTGGTCTTTGATGATGGTGACGTACTGATGGGGTTTTGATATAGGTGTCCTTCCTGTTTGATAGTTTTCCTTCTGCCAGTCAGGACCCTCAGCTATAGGTCTGTTGGAGATTGCTTGAGGTCCACTCCAGACCCTGTTTGCCTGGGTATCAGCAGCAGAGGTTGCAGAAGATAGAATATTGCTGAACATCCAGTGCACCTGTCTGATTCTTGCTTTGGAAGCTTCCTCTCAGGGGTGTACTCCACCCTGTGAGGTGTGGGGTGTCAGACTGCCCCTAGTGGGGGATGTCTCCCAGTTAGGCTACTCAGGGGTCAGGGACCCACTTGAGCAGGCAGACTGCCCCTTCTCAGATCTCAACCTCCGTGTTGGGAGATCCACTGCTCTCTTCAAAGCTGTCAGACAGAGTCGTTCGCGTCTGCACAGGCTTCTGCTCCTTTAGCTGAGCCCTGTCCCCAGAGGCGGAGTCTACAGAGACAGGCAGGTTTCCTTGAGCTGTTGTGAGCTCCACCCAGTTCGAGCTTCCCAGCGGCTTTATTTACCTACTTAAGCCTCAGCGATGGCGGGCGCCCCTCCCCCAGCCTCGCTGCTGCCTTGCGGTTAGATTGCCGCAGACTGCTGTGTTAGCAAGGAGGGAGGCTCCGTGGGCGTGGGACCCTCCCGGCCAGGTGTGGGATATATTCTCCGGTGTGCCGGTGTCACAGCGCAGTATTGGGGTGGGAGTTACCCGATTTTCCAGGTGTTGTGTGTCTCAGTTCCCCTGGCTAGGAAAAGGGACTCCCTTCCCCCTCGCGCTTCCCAGGTGAGGCGATGCCTCGCCCTGCTGCAGCTCTTGCTGGTCAGGCTGCAGCAGCTGACCCGCACGGATTGTCCGGCACTCCCGAGTGAGATGACCCCAGTACCTCAGTTGAAAATGCAGACATCACCGGTCTTCTGTGTCGCTCGCGCTGGGAGATGGAGACTGGAGCTGTTCCTATTCGGCCATCTTGCTCCGCCCCCCGATAATTATTCTTTTCATCAAGCTCCTTTCTTCTTCAAGGCCTAAAGCCTCAAGTACATTATTATCTTATTATCAAACTTGCCCATTATTATATATCCTTGTTGATCTATTATGTTCGTTAGTTCCTTTTTACCCTCTTTACTACCACTCTCCTTTTGCCCAGTTCTTTTTGCTCTGTTGGATAGGATGGTTCTTTTGAATATTCCTAATCTTCAGACTGAGTGGAAGAAGATAGTAATGATTCTGTCATTACTGGGTGTCTATCCTCCATTCGCAAACATTATATCGATGTTCTTGGGATGCAGCTTTTCCACTGACACACCTTGTACCCATGTGTGCTGCTGGAAAAACTTTGTTGTTACCGATGCAAATAAGCTTGAAAATCTCACTCTTTGCTAATTGGCATGTCAAAATGTGCTAGTTGACCTAGAAAAGTTTTTTCTGTGACTGGCAAATTGGGCTATTTTGAAAAGTGATATTTTGGATTTTGGACCTGAACTGAGGACAGAATATCCCTTTATTATCCTGAGGGTTCTTAAAGTGTACAAAACTTGGTTTCAAAAGGGGTATTAATTTTCTAAAGAATTGAGTGAGGCAAAATAGTGTCTCAACCTTCTACAAAGGCCAGTGTGTTTCTGATCAGATGAATGCATTGTGTCTGAGGATGTGGGGGGTATTGAGATGAGTTTGGGATTCCTGGTCCAAACCAAATTCTAGGGACTATCCTAGAATATGTCAACTTACTAGCTTTATTTTACGACTGAGCTTTGAGGGTCTTAAATCCTTGATGAATCCAGCCTAGATCACACCAGTCAATCCACAGATTTTTATTGAGCACTTTCCTGTGTTAAGTATTATGCCATGTGCTGCAGAAGATACAAAAACAACCAGTGTACATTCCTGGTCCTCCAGAACTTGCAGTTTAGTTAGAAAGATAAGGTATAAATGCTTGAAAAGTTATGGCAGTATTAAAGTTGAGAACATGAAAAAGGAAAAATCACGGTTGGGCATGGTGGCTTATACCTGTAATCCCAACATTTTGGGAGGTCAAGGCAGGATGATTGCTTGAGCCCAGGAGTTTGAGACCAGCCTGAGCAACATATAAGACCCTGTCTCTACAAAAAATAAAAAATTAGCTGGGCGTGGTGGCACATGTTTATAATCCAAGCTACTTGAGACTCAAGGCTGAGGTAGGAAGATGGCTTGAGCCCAGGAGGTCGAGGTAGCGGTGAGCTATGGCCCACAACATTGCACTTCAGTCTGGGTGATAGAGCAAGACCCTGTCACAAATAAAAAAAAACAAAAAGTATGAGGCATTCAGGCTTGACTGCTAAATTGCAGTTGCTCTATGCTTCAAGAAAGGGAAAAAAGATTAATATTAGCATTCACTGAGCCCATACTATTTTCCAGGTAATTTACATATATATTACTCAATTCTCATAAGAACCCCATTTTACATATGAGGAAACTGAGGTTTAGATCAGATTAAACGACTTGCTCAGAGTTACATCATATGTAAGTGCTAAAGCTAAACCTGTGCACTTTGTACCTTAATACACAGCCTCCTGGAGTAAGTGGTCTGGAAAGGCTTCCTGAATAAATAAAGCCTGAGCCAAGCCTTGAAGGATGGTTAGAATGTGCATGCAAATTGCATAGGAAGGAGGCTGTTCAAGCTAAGGGAACACATGGACGTGGAGGCAGAAAATAGTCAACCAAGTATTGAGATTCTGAAGAGCAGGGTGGGAGTCACGGATTCCAGTTGTACGCAGAGGCATTACCACTTATTTGTAAATCACAAGAAGACACTGTTTCTGTCATGTCTTTTAACCCTTACAGTATTTAGATTTTGTGTACATTTCCTATCTTTTCAACCTCCATAAGTAAGAATTTCTTATATGTGGATGGGACTTTGGAATCAGAATAGCTCTTTTACACATATCTCACCCTAGTGTAGTTGTTAAGGGGATTGGCTCAGGAATCAGATTCTCTAGGTTCATGTTCTGGCTGGGCCACTCCCTTGTGTGTGGTGTGGGTGTGTGTGGGGGTGTGTGTGTGTGTAGGGGGGGCAGGGGTGGGAGACAGAGAAAACACAAGGAGAACAAACTTGGGCAAGTTACTTATCCTCTGTGGGCCTCAGTTCTCTCATCTATAAAATGGGGGTGATAATAGTATAGTGCCTATTTCATAAAGCTGTTGTGAGGATTAAGTTAGTTAATGTGTGTATAGCAAATAGCATTGCACTGTTAGCCATTATTAGTCTTTGATCCTCACCAAAACCCTGTGAAGTGTGTATTAGCATGTTCATTTTACAGACTGAGCCTTAGGAAGTTTAAGTAACCTGTACGGGGGGGCACACAGGAAGTGCCAGAACTAGCATGGAAACTTTGGTCTTTCTGATACCAAAGGTCATTGTACCAAAGGAAGGTTTGGTCTTCTTCTTTCCTAGTTATTGAGGTTGATTTTTAAGTATTCAGCTATATGACTGCCTTTTGGTAAATTTTATACAGTATCTATTAGCAATTTGGGGGCTCAATTTTACTTTTTGGATTTTTTTGTTACAAAAATAGTAGATGCTCATGACTGTAGTAACAATAATATATGGTGTATTTCAAAGTAGCTGGAAGAGAGGACTTGAAATGTTTCTAACACATAGAAATGACAAATACTCAAAGGGATGGATACCCCAAATACCCTGACTTGATAATTGCACATTGTATGCATGCAATAAATACTCAGATGTACCCCATACATCTCTAAAATATTATGTATCCATAAAAGGAAAAAGATTTTTTTAAAATGAGATATGTGAAATATAGTGAATTATTTCAGATAAGTTCTAGGAAAAAAAATAATACATGGTCATTGAAAAGTAACTTAGAGGACTATAAAGAAAAAGCTAATCATTTTACCAGCTTTCAGTCCTGTTGCCTCAAGGGTAAATTGTGTTAAAAGTATCTTTTTACACTTATCCTTTGCTTGTACATGGAGATAAAGATTTTCATATTTCTAGGATTGTTGGTTTCTTTGGGTTCCAGCTTCTTACACACGTGTAATTCTACTATAAATACTACTCCAGTGTATTTCTTTCTCTCTCTCTCTCTCTTTTTTTTTTTTGAAGTCTCATTCTGCCACCCAGGCTGGAGTGCAGTGGTGTGATCTCGGCTCACTGCAACCTTTGCCTGTCAGGTTCAAGCAATTCTCCTGCCTCAGCCTCCCAAGTAGCTGGGATCACAGGCATGCGCCACCATGCCCGGCTAATTTTTGTATTTTTATCAGAGGCGGGGTCTTACCATGTTGGCCAAGCTGGTCTTGAACTCCTGACCTCAAATGATCCACCTGCCTTGGTCTCCCAAAGTGCTGTGATTATAGGCGTGAGCCACCACGCCTGGCCCAGTATATTTCTTTGTTTAACTTAAACACTAGATAATCAGTAATCTCTTCAGGCATGGACATAACTCATTTCATCCATAGTTTGGTTGGACTATATATTCATATATTCCGCCTATTCTCTGTGGGTAAGGACAATATCTTTTTTCTTTCAAGTGAGCAGTTTAATAGGATAAAAATATTGAGGACCACTGAACTACTTCAAACCCCTCATGTTACACAAAAATTAGACACAGAGAAGTTTGTTCCAGGGTCCACTGTTAGATAATGGTAAGCTGAAGTACAGACTTAGAATTCCCATTTGTTTACTTCAAATGCAGGACTCTTTTCTGCTTTGCCATTCTCATTCTTCCTGAGTTCTGAAGACCATAGTTTCCATAGAGTGCATGTGCAAGTGGATTATGCCTGGACACCAAATTCCAAATGTTCGAGTACACATCATTTCAGTACACGCACATGTGGCTGGTGTCCTTTTCCAGCCTTTGCCAAAGTACCACCTCACTTTATGAGGTAAAATCTGTAATGAAGTCAAAGTCTAATGAACCAAGCAGTAGATTGTAGAGCATGGATGGAGATCAATAATAAATACTTCAAAGTTCAAAAATGGCAACATTTGATTCATTGTGAATTGACTTGTAGAAAGCCCCATGGAGCTGAGGACAAGTGTTTTTTGTTTTGTCGCTGACCCCCACATAGCCTGATACTTAGCACATGGTAGGTATCTACAGATAGAATAAATGAATTCATCAGCCAACCTGAACCTCTGTGTTGCTTAGGGATATTCTGGGGATCCCTCTCACATATGTCCTGGGATCTTGGGTGCGAAGACAGAGGGGTGGTAGATAATATTTTTTTCCAGGAGAATTATTTTTTCAGCCACCTAAAATAATGCCATTTTCTTGATTACAACAAGAGACATATTTACTGTTGAAAATTTGTGAAATATAGAAAAGTATAAATTTAAAACTAATCATCACCAATGCAAAGGTGATTATTTTTCTGGACATCGAAAAACAGAAAGGAGGAGGCTTTGTGCCTTTTGTCTTTATACACTTATGTATCATTTCTTTACAGAAGTAATATATGTTCAAAATAGAAAAAAATAGAGGCCAGGTGCAGTGGCTCCCAGCTGTAATCCCAGCACTTTGGGAGGCCGAGGTAGGAGGATAACTTAAGCACAGGAGTTTGAAACAAGCCTGGGCAACATAGCGAGACGCTAATTCTTAAAGAAAGGAAGGAAGGGAGGGTAGTGGAGGGAAAAATAGAATAAAACAAATCATTGAGCAGTAACAGCTGTTAACATTGTTTGTTACATATTCTGGAAGTCTCTTTGTCTCTGCATAGATGTTAAGAGTTTATAGTGTAGTGGTCAGAAGTACCAATCCTGGAACCAGCTGGTCTGTAGTTTTATGGCTGGCTCTTCTACCTGTAGCTGTGTGACCTTGAGTAAGATACCTAACCTTGCTGACCTCATTTTCTTATCTGTGCAATGGAGCTTGGTTGAATGGAGATGATGTGTGGTAAGCACTTAGCCCTGTGCCTGGCACATAGGAAGTGACCAACAAGTGTTAGATGCTGTTGTTTTTACTACTATTACTAATATTATCCTAAACACTGAGGAGGTATATGCCCTTGTTGATGTTAGTCTTCAGAGCTTTGGCCCCAGCTCCCTGAGCTTTTCAGTGCTGGTAATGTGAAGGGGGCTTTGTTTATGCATTAGCCTTGCTGAGCGAGATTAAAATTCCTAGGCAGGCTTTCCTATCCACATTGACTAACACTGTCTTTGTTTTTCACATTTGTTTCATTGACAGCCTGTTTGATTAGGGAACTGGCCAATCTGCTTTTCTCCCTCCTGACAGGTGAATTGGGCCCACTCCTTTTTGGGTTTTCAAATAAAATGTCCAGGCCTTTTAGGTTTGTCAGTAGGCCCAAGCCCTTCAGCCCATTTAGGGAGTGGCAGCAGTGAGTACCAGGCAGCAGCCTGTTTGCCTCCAGAGCTTACTAGTTTGCCTTGGCCCTTGTTTGCCTTGGCCGTGTAGTCCTAAAATCACATTAGAAGGAACAGCCTCTGGCAGTCTTCCCCAATGTCTTCTCTCTCCACCTTGAGCCACTACTTCAAGCAGTGTTTCTTTATGCAATAGAAGCCTTATCTAGTGAGTGCTTTCACTCCTTAGTCTGTGGATCAGTGATTCTCAATGCTGGCTGCACAATTAGTGTCCCCAGAGCCACTTTCAAAGCACACTTATTTTAAAATTATACATTATTTTATTTTTGGCACCTAATAATTGCACATATTTTGGAGGTACATTGCGATGTTTAGATACAGACAGTGTGCGAAGATCAAATCAATCTTGTTAGCATATCTGTCACCTCAAGCGTTTCTTTGTGTTGGGAACATTCAAATCCTCTCCTAGCTATTGGAAAATATACAATATATTATTGTTAACTATAGCCACCCTACATGGCTATAGGACGTTAAAATATCTAGCTATAGTTTTGTATCTGTTAACCAACCTCCCTATCTCCACCCTCCCCAGCCTCTAGTAACCACCATTCTACTCTTCCCTTCTATGACATTAACTTTGTTAGCTCTCGCATATAAGTGAGAACATGTGGTACTTATCTTTCTGCACATACTCATTTTTTAAAAGCACTCCAGGCAATTCCAATGTGTGCAACCAGGGCAGCTCTGCTGTACGCTTTGTTCTCGTTCTGCCCTGCCACTGGCTGGAACTTGGGGCTTTGAAGGATTTAATTTCACCATATTAAACATCAGTTTCCCCATTTTTCAAATGGGATTTGTAATTTGCCCTCTCTACCTTTCAGATAAGTTATAAAGAAAAAGTAACAGAGATAACAAGAGATAACAAAAGATAACAGTGGAAAGATAACAAAGAGCTTTGGAAAGTTAAAAGCATTACACAAATGAGCACTTGCCTTGTTCTCTCTTTGACTTTAGTCACAACTTTTTGGGAAGGGGGTTTAACTGAGATATCATTTACAAATGAAAAGTTTATCCCTTTAAAAATACAATTCAGTGGTTTTTAATATATTCACAGAGTTGTTCAACTAGCACCACAGTCTAATTTTAGAACACTTGCATCACCCCAAAAAGAAACTGCGTAAACATTAGCATCATCCCTATTCCTTCTCTCCTTGTTCTAGACCCAGGAAACCACTAATCTACTTTCCGTCTCTATGGATTTGCCTATTGTGGACATTTCATGTAAATGTAACCATACAATATGGCATTTTGTGACTGGCTTCTTTCACTCAGCACAGTGTTTTCAGGGTTCATCCATGTTGTTGCGTGTATCAGTACTTCATTCCTTTTTCTGGCTGAATAATATTCGTGTGTATTATATATCACATTTTGTTTATCCATTCGTCAGTTAGTGTACATTTGGGTTGGTTCTACCTTTTGGCTATTGTGAATATGCTTCTATGAACATTTGTATAAAGCTATCTGTTTGAATGTCTGCTTTGGAGTATGTACCTAGAAGTAGAATTGCTGGGTCAAATGATAACTCAGTGTTTAACCTTTAGAGTAACTGCCAGACTATTTTCCAAAGTGGCTATACCATTTTACATGTCCATGAGCAATTAATGAGCATTCCAGGTTCTCAGCATCCTCACTACCACTTGTTATTGTGTCTTTTTTATTATAGCCATTTTAGAGAGTATGATGTGGTAGAGGTTGAGTATCCATTATCCAAAATGCTTACAACTAGAAGTGTTTCAGATGTTGGAATGCTGTACTTTATACTTACCAGTTGAGCATCCCTAGTCTGAAAATCTGAAGTGCTTGAATGAGCATTCTTTTGAGCATCACTTCAGTACTCAAAAAGTTTTGTATTCAGGAACATTTCAGATTTCGGATTTTTGAATGGTATTTCGCTGATAACTAATGATGTTGAACACTTTTTCATGTACTTATTAGCTATTTATGTGTCTTTTTGGAGAAGTATCTTTTCAGATCCTTTCCCAAGTTTTAATTGGGTTGTTTTCATTGTTCAGTTATAAGTGTTCTTTCTGGATATTAGACCCTTATCTGATATATAATTTGAAGTATTTTTCTCCCATTCTGTGGGTTATCATTGCATTTGCTTGATTGTATCCTTTGAGGCACAAAATATTTTAATTTTGATAAAGTCTCATTTCTCTATTTTTGATTTGGCTGCTTGTGCTTTTGGTATCCTATCTAAGGAACTGTTGCCTAGTCCAAGATCATGAAGATGTGTGACTGTTTTCTTCTAAGAGTTGCATAGTGTTGGCTCTTACATTTAGGTCTATGAACAATTTTGAGTAAATCTTTACATGTAGTGTGAGGAAGGGGTCCAAATTCATTTTTTTTCATGTGGATATCCAGTTGTCCCAGCACCATTTGTTGAAAAGACTCTTCTATCCATCCCCATTGAAATATCTTGGTATCCTTTTTAAACAATGAAAAATAAATGTGAAGGTTTATTTTTAGACCCTCAGTTCTGTCTCATTTCTCTATATGTCTATCCATATGCCAGCACCACACTGTCTTGATTGCTGTAGCTTTGTAGAAAGCTTTGAAACTGAGTGTGCTTTGTAACAAGATCTTCTGGGGATTAGTGTGTGTGTGTGAAAGTTGAAAAGGGCTGGAAAGCAAAGTTGACAGAAAGCAAAATGAGCAATATAGTGTTCAGATGATAAGGCCCAGGGGAATTGACTAGCCTAAGGCCACATAGCCAGTGAGTGGCAGATCTTGGATCAGCACTCAGGTCTTCTGACTTCCACATCAGTGCTCTTTCCACCTCCCCTGTTGCATAAGTACTGAATGAGATGCCTTTGGTTAACAGACACTCCAAGCAAGAGACTTCAGGGTTATTTAAGCAACTGAACTTTGCTCAGACCCTCATCTGTAAAACAGAAATATTACCTCCATCATTGGCTGGGCCTGGTGGTTCATGCCTGTAACTGCAACACTTTGGGAGGCTCAGGAGGAAGGATCACTTGAGCCAAAGTGTTGAGACCAAAGTGAGATCCTGTCTGTACAAAAAATAAAATAAAATAATTAGCCAGGCATGGTGGCATGTGCCTGTAGTCCCAGCTAGTCATAGGCTGATGTGGGAGGGTCACTTGAGCCCAGGAGTTTGAGATCAGACTGGCCAACATAGTGAGACTGGTCTCTACCAAAAAATTTTTTTTTTAAATTAGCCAGGCGTGGTGGTATGTGTCTGTAGTCTTACCTACTTGGGAGCCTGAGACAGGAGGATCATTTGAGCCTAACAGTTCAAGGTTACCATGAGCCATGATCATGCTATACACTCCAGTGTGGGTGACAGAGTGAGACCCTGTAATAAGAAATGGAAGGAAGGAAGAAAGGCAGGCAGGCAGGCAGGCAGGCAGGCTGGAGAGAAAGAGGGAAGCAGGGAGGGAGGGAGAGAGGTACATCATGGTTATTAAGAGGATTCAGTGAAATAATCCTTTGGTGGGTGCCAACTGGCAAGATGAATGCAGTTTTCCATTGCATTAAAAGAATTGGGGGGTAGGCAGAGCTCCCTCTGAGGCCCATCTCTTACCTCAACAGGTGGCCTGCCAACCTCCCCTTAGGTCCCATACGCCTAGGACCTTGAGTGGAGTGAACTGAGACTTTAGGGCAAACTGAGGGTTTCTTTAGAAAGTCCAAGGGAAGAGTGATCATTCTGGGTCCCAGCACTGCATGGGTGCCAGTTGAGGAAGCTTTGGTGGTAGGATCAGGCCAGAGGAGCTAACACAGGAAAGAAGTTTGGGGTGGAAAAACTGTGTAAGCTAGGAGGTCCTATGATGTAGTGGATAAAAACAGGAGTGTATGTGTATAATTTTATATTGTAGAAAATTGAAAATATACACAAAAGTAGAAAAAATGTTCCCTAATGCATCTGTGACCCAGTTTCAAAGATTATCACCACATAGCCCATCTTTTTTTTTTTTTTTTTTAAACAATACACCTCACTCCACCGCAAATCCACTCCACCCCCAACACAAACACCTATCCCTGGATTATTTGGAAGAAAATCTCATGTAATTTTAACTGTAAATATTTCATTTTGCATCTCTAAAATGTAAGGACACAGTAAAAAAAAAAAAAAAGTTACAATACCATTATCATACCTATAATAACTAGCAGTAATTCCTTAATATCATCAAAGACACCTAGTCAGCAGAGCACAGGCTTTTAATCTAGCCAAATCACTGTTCCAGTCTTCCTTCTACGGCTTCAATAGCCTGTCTCAGAGCCTGTTTTATGTTGTAAAATGAGGACGGTCGTAACAATTCCTGAATCTTTAATAAGGTGATGCATGTAAAGTACTTACCACAATGTCTGATACAAAGTAGTAAGTGCTCAATAAAGGTTAGCTAAGATTATTTATTAATAATAGTAGGAAATATTTGAGTTGCTCTTAAGGTGCTTTTGAGTATAGCTTTGACTTAGAATCAAGAGGCAGATTTGGAGCCCAGCGAAATGATTGTTGCGGGGAGGAATAACAACAAAAGCGAAACAAACAAAAAAACTTCCAAAGTGGCTGAAAAGAGAGCACTAGTATAAATTGGGAAGTGGGCCGGGCGCGGTGGCTCAAGCCTGTAATCCTAGCACTTTGGGAGGCCGAGACGGGCGGATCACAAGGTCAGGAGATCGAGACCACCCTGGCTGATATGGTGAAACCCCGTCTCTACTAAAGAATACAAAAAAAAAAAAAAAAAAAAA
>NC_045445.1:43887073-43934790 GCF_002776525.5 Piliocolobus tephrosceles | reverse complement strand
AATAAATAAATAAATAAATAAATAAATAAATAAATTGGGAAGTGGAGCTGGAGATGATGGTGTCCTGGTAATTTTCTTCCACCGTATGTAGTTTGTTCCCCCTGCGATTCCCCTGGAGGAGAGAGGAGAACTGGCTCGGGTGGGGGTTGCAAATACTAGAAAGTATTCTGGGCAAGAAGGGGCACTGCAATTCAAGGGCTGGGGGCCTGCAGAGTCCTGGCTCAGGAGATGAAGTCTCAGATTCCCTGGGCTCATGGGCCTAAAGCCCCACGTTGTGGGGAATGGTCTGAGTGACTCTGTTTCTGTGCATAGAGTCTGGAGGCATGAGGCGGGCTCCATCGTGTTAGAAACATTCCCCTTGCTCAGGAATGGCCTTGCTCTCTGCTGCCAGTTCCAGGCATCAGCTGAAAGCTTTTTAATAAAAATGGAACCCAAAGGAGATGTGATAAGGTATCTGATTTTAACCTGAAGTGAGAGAACACCAGATGTTTCATTCTGTCTGAGGGTTTGAGAGAGGAAAAGCAATTAGCAGCTGCTACTGATTTAGCAACAGACACCTGCTAAATGAAAATCTGCAAAACTGGCCAGGCTTGGTAGCAGAAGCGCGTACACTGCTTCTCACGCATTTCTGGGAATTGTAAATTATGTTGGCTCAAATGGCAGGGCGAGGGGCTTCCAGTGAAGCTGAACATGCTCATCTAGACCATGAGTGTGTTTTTCTAAGATGGCCATAACTTAGAAATGGCTATTTGGTTGGTGGATGGAGAGGAGATGAGAATGAATCTTCCAGAAGCTGCCTGGTTCCTCTCTGCTGCTGGCCTGGCTCACAGGTTGCCCTCTGAGAGTCATCCTATAGCTGCCCTCTGGGGACAGATAGGGCTGACAGAAGAACAGGGGAATCCTGCCTCCCCTCTCCTGCTGATCCAGAGCACATCTCTCCCTGCCACAGAAGACAGTAAGTCTCAAAGCAGGAGGAACACCCAACTCTTGACTCACAGCAGCTCCTGCTCTGGGACAGTTACAGACTGTTGGCTTTAGCAGTGATCTGGAGAGTTTGAACTTTGCTTTGGCTGGGAAAGAGACCTCTCCATAGCCTACTGCCTTTCAGGATTATTTTCTAAGGGGACATCAATGCCTGCTCTCCACTTCTATTTTCTCAAGGCCCACAGTGGAGCACAAACAATGGAAACATCGGAATCCATGAAGAGGGCTTTAGCAATCTCCTGGGACACTGCTTCTGTCCTGTCGTTTAGCCCTTATAGTTTATAGTTTAGATTTTACATGTGTTTCCTATCTTTTCAACCTTTTCTAATAAGAATTCCTTACATGTGGATGGGACTTTACAACCAGCAAATCTCACCCTAGTGTAGTTGTTGAGGATGGGCTCAGGGATTTTCTAGAAAATAAACCTATTTTCTAGGTTTATTTCCTGGCTGGGCCACTTCTCTCTCTCTCTCTCTCTCTTTCTCTCTCTCTCTCTCTCTCTCTCTCTGTGTTGGTGGGAAGAACATAAGGTTCTTCATGGAGTGGGTGTTCAATATATGACTGAAGAGAAGGTCAATTTGTAGGTCATCTAGGTGGTGCTGAAAGAATTGAGCAACTCCCATTTGTGCCTTATGCCACATGCACTGTACATAACTGTGTCTTGGTCTCCAAACTAGGCCAGAGGTCAACTGTAACTTGGGCCAAAGGTGCCTTCTGTTTCCAGTCTTGAGTAAGGGAATGGCAGCTCTCCATATCGAGCAGGGGCCAGGGGGTGCTTTTGGCAGATGCATGGTGAGAGCTGTCCTGAGGAAGTACCATCTGGAGTCTTATCCTGGCAAGGTGTTTTCATGTGGTTAAAGGCTCAACTCCTAGCCAGGTGCGGTGGCTCCAGCACTTTGAGAGACTGAGGTGGGCAGATCACCTGAGGTCGGGAGTTCGAGACCAGCCTGACCAACATGGAGAAACCCCGTCTGTACTGAAAATACAAAAATTAGCCGGGCATGGTGGCGCATCCCTGTAATCCCAGCTACCCAGGAGGCTGAGGCAGGAGAATCTCTTGAACCGGGGAGGTGGAGGTTGCGGTGAGCCGAGATTGCACCATTGCACTCCAGCCTGGGCAACAAGAGCAAAACTTCATCTCAAACAAAACAAAACAAAACAAAACAAAACAACCACAACTCAACTCCTGCTTCCAAAGATGGAAGTGAGGGAAGATTCTTTTTTCTTTAACTGAGTAGGCCCTTAGTTGAGATATACAGACATGTTTTAATTTCACTAACTCCTCCCCACAGTGTAGGAGGGGGAAAGGAACAGCAAGTAGTCAAGGGTAGAGGAAGAGCTAGGGTCCCCACACTCCAGCCAAAATTGGGGGAGCTCCACCTCCTCTGATCAGAGGAGAGAGAGGATTCTCATCACCTCCTTCTAAGAACTAAAATAACCACAGCACAAATATGTGTCCTGTATCAGCAAGCTACCTTTGAAAGAGGACCAGGGACCCTGCGTATGATAGAGCATGCTAGGTGCACTCATGGTCCTTATACAAGCAGCCAGGTATGCATGGGATGGGCCCTGCATGCACAAGTTACCCATTGGTCCACTAAACGTATGTTCCTAAAAACCCATTATGGTCTTAAAAGTTCGGACTGGTATGGATGTAAAAATTCAGATAACCCCTAAGCAATAAAAGTACTTATTTTTCTTTAGAATCTAAGACCCGTAACTAATTTGAAGAATACTCTGGTGACCAAAGGGAGAATGTCTCTTCAAAAGATTGCTTTTATCTGGAGGTTGCAGGCCTTGCAGAGGGTCGCCCTCCCCAGCCCCCGAGGACTCTGTTAATGAAGGGGTTTGGGTAGGGCTTGAGCCTCTGCTCCTTCAAAATTTCAGCATACACAAAAAAGAGCCTAGTTCTCGGCACAGATGTGACTACTGTGTGTCACTTGGATGCCACATTTCAGGGCAGGTTCATTCATAATACAGATAAAATGTTACTATATTTTGTCCTCTGTTGTTGCTCTGAAAAGTCAGTGGTCAGCCTTTTTACTCCTTTGAAAGTCATCTTTTCAGGTCACTTTTGAGGGTTTTTTTGTTGTTGTTTGGTGTTCTGCAATTTTGTTGTATGTTTCAGTATTGATCTGTTCTTTCTTATTCTGTTTGGGAGTCTTTGGGCTTCTTGTGTGTGGGTATATATCATTCATCAGGTTTCAGAACATTCTCAGCTGTTATAACTTCAAACTCTGCCTCTGTTCCATTCTCTTCCTCTGGGACCACATTTTAGAGATATGTTCGTCCATCTTACTGTGTCTTCTTATCTCTTAGTCTTTCTTTGATATTTTCTTTTTTTTTTTTTTTGAGACGGAGTCTCGCTCTGTCGCCCAGGCTGGAGTGCAGTGGCCGGATCTCAGCTCACTGCAAGCTCCGCCTCCCGGGTTTACGCCATTCTCCTGCCTCAGCCTCCCGAGTAGCTGGGACTACAGGCGCCCGCCACCTCGCCCGGCTAGTTTTTTTGTATTTTTTAGTAGAGACGGGGTTTCACCGTATTAGCCAGGATGGTCTCGATCTCCTGACCTCGTGATCCGCCCGTCTCGGCCTCCCAAAGTGCTGGGATTACAGGCTTGAGCCACCGCGCCCGGCCTCTTTGATATTTTCTAATTTGTCTTACTGTATTGCACTTTGGCTAATTTCCTCAGCTGTATATTCCAGTTTATTATTTATATCTCTTTAGTTAATTCTATCCATTGAGTTTTTATTTCAATTATTATATTTTTAATTTTTTTCAAACATACAAAACAGTCTGTAAGTAATTTTATTATCTGCAGTCTTTAAATTTCTGTTTTCAGGATTCCTAGCTTGTTTCCTTGTGTATTTAAGTTTTCTTTGTTTTAAATATTATTGTTGTTGCTTTACTGTAGGTTGCTTATTTTCCTTGGGATTTTACTTATGGGAAGTTTTTGACTCCTGCTTTCCTCTAGAAAGGATCTGTCTTTGTTCTTGCTAGGCACCTGACAGCTGCCAGTCTGGAATCATGCTAAATGAAATTCTTGACCTCAGGTTTTTTGATTACCCAAGTAGTGTACATTCACTTTTCAAATACACATGATGGCTGGCTTGCAGTTCCAAGTTTTTATTGGAGATAACCTAGTTCCTTTCGCTGCTACTCCAACCCAATGTGAAGATTTGACAGTAGATTTTCCTTACTGTCCTAGGGGGCAGGAGTAATTTCTATTTCTAGTATACCTTTATACTGAAGTGTAGCTTTTTGGGGTCCCAGCTTTATGAGAGTTATCTCCTTTCAGACTCTTTGGGATATCTTAACCTTTGTCCCCCATTCCTTATGCCCTGTGAAGCTATGAAAAATCAAAGCTCAAGTTCAGCTGGCTTAGCAAATCTACTTCGGGTGAAAATTGGATGCAGTAACCCACTTATGTCTCTGGGTTCCCACTTACACTTTTTTTCTGGCTAGAAAATTCCTTGTGTATTTGACAATTCATGGATTGGAAAAAAAATGTTTAAATATTTTATCCAGGACTTTTGGATATTTTCAGTGGTAGATTTGTTTAAGAACTAACCTTTTATGTGCTCAGAAATGAACATCTGGGTCTTGTTTTCCAACCCTTTTATGGCTGTGTCCTTACTTTCGGGAGCAACCAGGAGGACATTCTAATTCTATTCATTGGTTGTCAGTGCTCTCCTGAAATTTCTCTAAATAAGTTGATAAATAGCTACCATGTATCTAGTATTGTGCTAAGTTCTATGAAATGTCAGGAAGCCCATGTAGCTTCTCATGTAGCTAACAGAACATTGGCAGTGGTGGCCTTAAGTCCTTGGAACACTGATTTAAACCATATTTTCATTTCAGAACCCTTTTAAGCCCTAGAAATTAGCATTTGGAATGATGTGGTTGTAATACTGTAAGGTGCATAAAGGCAGAGGCCATTTGTATCTTGTTTATAATAGTTGGCACATAGTAGATGCTCAATAAATAATGAGTATCTGGGAGGTCATGGAGGCAGATTCCAGTGCTGATCAGTTCCCATGGCAATTTAATTAGAATATTCCAGATCCATGCTCACAGGTGTGGAGGAGAAAGAATATCTCAATAGCAGGAGGTCAAACCATCGTGTGTTTGGGTCATTTGTATATCAAGTTTCAAAGTCAAGGGTCTCCTCTCTACCATAAAGGGCCTCAGGGCACATGTAGATAGTATACGTCGGTGATTAAGAACATGGACTCTGGAGTCAGACTGCCCGTTTTCATCCTGGCTCTGTAAGTTACCTTGGGTCAGTTACTTAATCTCTTTGTGTCTCAATTTTCTTAGGTGTAAAAGGTGGATGGTAGAACCTATCTTAGAGAGTTGTTGTAAGAATTAGCTACTACATGCCAAGTATTTAGGACAATGCCTGGCAGAGAAGTGCCATGTACTAATAATTATTACTTATTATTTCTATTATTATTATCTCCTTTGTTGTTTTGAACACCAATCACATCCTAAAAGAATACATTCTCCTGGGAGTTATCTGTCATTTCTATATGGAAATATTCTGAGTTTTCACACCTACACCTTAGAATTTTGGAGCCTGCCCTACTGGAGTATTTCTCTAGGTATGGGTTGAATACCTCTGTATCCACATTGTTTTTTAGTGAAATATATTTAAATACAGGTTCCTGGGCCCCATCCCAGTTGGTCCAAAGAAATTTCTTTCTCTAAAACTCTGTGATGAAAAGAAAGATTCTATACATTCTGTGTGTGTTAGGTTAGCCAGGAACTGCTGCAGGTTTAAGTTTACCATCCTTCAGTGCTGATGGAAAATCTGGGAGCAGGCTTGGAGCCTGAGAAGACATAGAGAATTGGAGAGTTAAACAGAAGGGAAGACAAGAAAGAAGTCAGAAGAAGTGACCAGAGTGTACTCACGTCAGGAGATGGTCAAATCCCATCCATCTCTGGTGGCCTCCAGGGGATATGTGACTTTTGCTTTCCCTTGATTTAGGTATTTATGAACCTGGCTCCAACTTAAAGCAGAGGTCATGGGGATTGTTAGGGGGAGATGTTGGACGTAACAGGCCAGGGAAGCCTGCCTCACAAATGACTGCCAGGCCCACTGGCTGCCTTTAAGCAATGACCCCCAGGGAGTAGATTAACCAGATTCCCTTCTTGGCAGATGGTGGGGTGAGGGGTTAGGCTGAGTGCCTTTGAGCTGTTTTGACTGGCCTGAAAGCCAAATCCAGATGCTTTCCTGCTTGCCTTTGCTCTAGTGCTAGTGGAGGGTTGGCTTTTATATCAATCATGCCATCTGATGCTGAAGTCTTTTAAAGGCATTACAATATGGGTGGAGGGTAACACAGACTCCTTGGGCAGATGAAGGACTGTGAGTTTAGTACCTTTCCTCTCATGCCTACTGCTCTACGTGGCCTAAGTTTTCTGGGTGGAATCTGTAACCCAGGGTAGAGGAAAATGATGTGTTGGTCCTGTCATTGGTGGAAAGGGGTCTTGTTGAGCCCCTTGTTCCACTACCTAAGCAGGAATGTTAGGCCTGGGCAAGTCAGTGTACAGGCACAGTTTGGCCTCCACATACCAGCCAATTTTCTTTTGACTTGCAGCTGCCGTGGTTCCTTGGTAGGCTTTTGAATCATCTCTCTGTTTAATTAGACTTTCCTCTGAGTTCTGTGGAGAGATCTGTACAAATACTAACTTTCCCTTATTGAGTAAAATGTCAAATAATGTGTTCAGGGCTAGACTTCGAAGTCCTGAAACACCATCTTGTTGTATAATCAAAACGTCTTTCTTCTGTATGAAATTCAACCTTTGTCTCAGTTTGAAGAAGTGGTAAATAAATTTGCATTTTGTGAATTCGGAGTTCCCTGGGTCCACTTTGATGGCTAGGTAGTACCTATATTATGGTAGCTAGATAGCATAAGGCCTTCCGTTTTCATAGTAGACTCTATTTCTTTTTCATCAGGGAGCAGCCTGAAGTATGGAACAGATAATAATGGTTAAGATGATGGGTTCTGGAGCCAGGTTCCCTGGGTTCAAATGCTGGCCGAGACACTTAATAAACCCAAGACCATAGGCAAATTATTTCACTGAAACCCTATCCCTTTTTCTTTTAAAATGGACCTTGGATACACATAATTGGAGTAATCATATTTCTAATCCTTGACTCATTTCATGCTGCACCATTCGTCCATGTATAGCCTGCTTTAATTTTATTTATTTGTACATTTACTTTTTTATGGATAATATGACAACTGTGAGCCCAACCGAAGAATTAGCCACATTGATGAGAACTCAGTCTGCCTGTGCGCTGCGCCCCCAATCCTGCTCTCTATCTCCCTCTCCACCCTGAAGGAATTGCTGGCCTGAATTTTGGTTATTATTCTTTTGCTCTTTTTGGAGTTTTATCTCTCTCATATGCACAAAGATATTTATATTCATATTGATATAGATATGGATATATAGATATATACATGTAGATATATATTCCTAAATAAGATATTACTTGGTTGTTTTTCTGGCCCTCATTAAAAGAGTATTATGTTTTAGATAGTTTTCTGGGACTTGCTTGTTTTACTCATCATTATATTAGTATGGTTCATTCCTGCCACTGAGTATAACTGTAGTTACAATTTCACTGTGGCATCACATTTCATCATGTTAATATACCACAGTGTATTTCTCCAGTCTCCTTGGGATGGGTTTTTGGTCATTTCCAATATTTTACTATCGTGAAAAATTCCTCTGTGCCTCAGTTTTCTCATGTTCAAATTGGGGAATAACCATAGGCGCTACCACATAAGGGTGTTATGAAGATAAAAGAAGTTAATAGTTGTAAAGTGCTTAGAACAAGACCTTGATCATAGCATATTGTTGGTCCGTGTATTGGTTTGTTAGGGCTGCTATGACAAATATCACAGACTGGGTGGCTTAAAAAACAGAAATTTATTTTCTCACAGTTCCGGAGGCTAGAATTCTAAACTCAAGGTGTTGGCAGGGTTGGGTTGGTTTCTTCTGAGGGTCTTTTGACTTGCAGCTGCCGTGGTTCCTTGGTAGGCTTTTGAATCATCTCTCTGTTTAATTAGACTTTCCTCTGAGTTCTGTGGAGAGATCTGTACAAATACTAACTTTCCCTTATTGAGTAAAATGTCAAATAATGTGTTCAGGGCTAGACTTCGAAGTCCTGAAACACCATCTTGTTGTATAATCATGTGCATGTGGGCAAGTATTGCTGTTAGTACAAATTCCTAGAAGTAAAATTACTGAGTCAAACTGAGTGGGCATTTTAAAGTTTTCATAGATATTGACAAATTGTTCTCCAAAAATAATGTATCTTGTTTCTTCTTTGGTGTACTGTATCTTAGGATTTTGCCATATTAGTTCATACTTAACATCATTTAAATTTAGTTAAATATTTAAAAATTCCTAAGTTTTTACTATACAACTTTTCAAACATATTGAAAAGTTGAAAAGTAGCATAGTGAACAATGACTCTGTATCCTCTAGCTAGATTCAACAATATCTAACATTTCTCCATATTCACTTTCTATCTAAATTTGCTGAATCATTTCAAAGTTGTAGACATCTTGACGCTTTAGTCTGAGTACTTCAGCCTGCAGCTCCTAAGACTAAGGGCATTCTCTCGTATAACTATAATACCTTACCACATTTAAGAAAATTATCAACATTTCTATAATACCATCTACCTTATCATCTACCTTATTTAATCAGCTTACGTTTAAGTTTCCTTAATTGTCCCAAGAACGTCTTTTAAAAAAAAAATCAGGATCTAGTGAAGTTTCAAGTATTGCTTTTGGTTGTTCCATCTCTTTACTGGTTTTCATTTTTTTAACCTAAGAACAGTACCCCCTTCTTCATTTATGATACTGAAATTTTAGGGAGTTATTTTGTAGAATGTCCCACATTCTAGATTTGAATGTTTCCTTAATGACAGACACCTTGTTGTTTTTAATGGCAATGTGATATGCTGTACCATGAATTCATCATGGTTTATTTAACTAGTCCCCTATCGGTGGTCATTTAGGTCATGACATTCCTTTTGTGGCTCCTCTTACAAGTGGTATTTTGTCCTAAGGAGTTTGTGGCCCCAGTAGGCTACAGTTAAAGTCTGTGGTCAGTTAATGAAGATAAAGTGTTCCAAAACCAAACTTCATTGGTAGGAACATTATCAAGGGCAGTTGTAACTGTCGATTGCATCGTTTCCCCTCTAAAGGGATGGATTATCTTTTTTGATTCCCTGATTTATTTTGAGAGTCTGTAGTCTAGGGCTGAGCTGAGACCAGGGTTCTGTCTTTGTAACTGCCTATTCTCACTTGGCACCTAATCATTAGCCATGGACTCTTCTGGTAAGGCCAAGTCACCTGAGGTATGGCGTGAGCTCCCTTAATTTGCAGTGTGCAGCCCTCCCTCAAGCAGTTATTCTCACTTCAGCCTGTTCTTCCTTCCTCATCTCCTGGGATCCCAAAGCTAATCTTCCCATCTGTGCTTTGGGTCCTATTCCCTCTCACCTGCTTGCAGTCCTCTCGCTGTCTAATGCCTCCTGCGCCTTATGCTTCTCCAGCATCTCCCTGTCCACTGTCTCCTTCCTTCAGTGTATACAGAATCTCTCCTGTTCTTAACAGTTATTTCTCAATATTGATGCTACCCTTTAGTTATAGTTTTCATCTGTCTCCTCTCAAAAGATTACTGAGGACCGGGGGTCCACCAAATGGGGTACAAGAGATGTTTCATTGAGTCTGTGAAGAAAATATTAGATTTCTATTCTAATAAAATTTCATTCTTTTAAATGTCCATGTTTGTGTGTCCTGATGTACATTTAGGTGTGCATATTTTATAACGCACATTTAGGCATGTATATCATTTGCCTTACTTTCAATTCTTCTCATCCTCTCTAGCCCTGTTAAGATCCACACCCACCAATTTATGAGCTGCTCTCCAAGGCAGTCACATTGGCATCACAAATTCAGCATGGCCCCAGCTTCTTTTCTTGTACCTCACCTCCTCCAATCTGCACCCTAGACTGTAGGTCCCAACATAGGGAGAAGCCCCAATGTCCTACCATCCGTCTAAGCCATAGTCTGTGAGTCATCTTCAACTTCTTTTCTTCTCTTACTTCTGCACAATGCCCTGTCCAGTCAATTAATTAGTCCTGGCAATTCAGCTTCCTTACCTTCTCTCAAATCTGCCCATCCTCTCTTCTCTTGCTGTGTCTGCCTTTGTTTAGACATTGCTATCACCAGCCCCTAACTGGTTCCTCTGCCTCAAGTAGCAAACCCTGCACACAATCACCAAAAGGAGCCCTGCAAAACTACATATCATGCATGCCTCTCACTCAGAAAATTCAAACCAAAGCCAATACATGATCTACAGGGCCTCCCATGATCTTTTCCTGCACTGATATTCTCTCCTTATCTGTTAGCCTCCTCAACTAGACTATGAACTGTTGTAGGGCCGGGATCCCTACTCTACAAGATGTCTTCATTATTGCCACATAGCAAGAGGCAAGCACATTACCTATCACTTAGGCGTGTCTTAATAGGTGTTTTTGGTCAACTGGATGAAAGTGAGAATAGGACTGTTTTGGGTAAGAACAGGAGAGTGGAGTTGAGAAATAAAGAAATAATTTTATTTTTTTGAGAAATAAAGAGGTTTCCAGTGAGAAACTCTGGCCTATAGATAGGCCAAATGAATGGACTAATGTGGAGAGCTAAAGTTACCCTGGTAGTCATCTGGTAAACATACTAATGTGTGACTTAGGACTGTGGGACAGGCCCAGGTGATACCATCTCTTCTTGCTGAGGCAGAATGATGAAGTGAAACCCCAGCTTTCAACTAGAAAGATCTGGCGTTAAGTCTTACTGCCTGGGATGGAAATTCTGGCTTTCCTAGTTACTGGCTGGATTGATGTTGAAAAGGAGGGTAGTGATTATAACAGCCAGCATTTAATGAGTAGTTACTATATGCCAGCACTGGGCCAAGGATTTTACAGGTATTATTTCACCACAACTGGGTGAAGTAGATACTATTATTCCCATTTATGAATAAGTCAACTGAGGCTCAGCAAGATTAAATGATTTGCCCAAAGTTGTATAGAGAATAAATGATGGAGACAGAATTTCAATCTCAGCAGCCTGACTCCAGGCTGGAGATACCGACTGGGAGTCATCAGTATACAGATGGTATCTAGAGCCAGGAACCTGGATAAGATTACCTAGTGAGTGAGAGTAGCTATGGAAGAGGGACATGGAATTGGTTCTTGGCCACTGTAGTATTTAGAGATGAGGGACATAAGGGAAATTCAGCAAAGGAGATTGAGAAGGAACGCCATTGAGGTAAAGAAAGAATAGAGGGTGGTGTGCGAGAATCCCAGCACAGAATGTCTATTCAGGATGAGGGAATAATCAACTGCATCAAATGCTGTTGATAGACCGAGTAAGATGAGACCTAAAAATAGACCACGATTAGTATCTCTAGTTGTGCAGGTTGTTAATTGCATAATGGAGTGAGTGGTATCCAGAATCTCTCTGACACCCTGGCATGGGGTTGAGCCTTGGCAGAAGAAGGAGCACCTATTTCACATAAAGATGCCATGTGGGCTAACTTCCATCCTTGTGTTGCCTACTGGAATTAGAAACATGGAGGTCATTAGTAACCTCAACAAAAGCAATTTGAGTGGAATGGTAGGAAGGAAAATGTGATTGAATTGGATGGAGGAATACTTCAGAGGAAAGGCAGTGATGGCAATGAGTAGAGATATCTTTTGAGGAGTTTTGCTATAAAGTATAAAGGAAAGCAGAGAAATAGAGATGGTAGCTCCATTACTACCGCAAATGGGAGTGAGGTCAAGAGCTTTTGTTTCTTTAGATGAAAGGTATTTTAGCATGTTTGTTTTCCGATAGCAATGATCCAGTGAGAAAAACAGACAGTTGCTGGTATGACATTCTTGAATAGGTGAGAAAGGATAGGATCTAGTACAGGAATGATGGTACTAGCCTTAGCCAGCAGCACAGGTGCTTCCTGCATAGTAGCAGAGGAAAAAGCAGCTGTGGGTATGGGTGCAGGGAGGAGGAAGATGTGGAGGTGGGAACTTGTGTCTGTTATCTTCCAGTGGTTCTCCATGCCCCCTCACCCCACTGAAGTAGGAAGCCATTTCCTCAGCTGAGAGGGAGAATGGGGAAGGTCTGAGGAAAGCAGGAGAAGTTGTGAAATAGTGGCCTGGGAGAGAGGAGAGTGAATGGTCTTGGGAATATAGTGAGATTGTACAGCAGCATGAAAATCTGGCACTAAGTTTGTTGTCATGAATGTAAAGGGCTAATAGCATGGCTTTATATTTTTCTCCAGACATGTTTGCTTGCATGGGTTTAGGGATGTGAAGTCAGATAGTTGGATTTAGCCAGGAATGTGGTTTTGTGAGGTAAGTAGGACAAAAGGAGAGAGTGTGTCAGGAGAGTTGGGAATGTACTGAAGGAAGTGATGGGCCTTGAACTCAACGCTGGTGAGCATAGAAATAAGGACATGAGGTTGGTGAGGGGAGAGTAAAAAGGTGGTAGGATCAAGACTGTAGGTCCTGGTGAAGTGGGAAAATTGTGAGAGTAGGGATATTAGAGGGAGTGAATTGGCCAGACACAAGGTGGTGGCTGGAGAGTAGGGTACATGACAGAGGTTATGGAGAGATCACAGCTATTAATAATAACTGGTGTGACCATATGAAAAAGGTATGAGGTAAAATGGAGAGGAGATCTTGAGGAGCATGGAGGGCAAGGCATTGAGAGGCCAGAGTGTTGCTAAATATTGATACCGCAGGGATTTTGATGAAGGAATGTTGGAAAGGCGTCACAGGGAGGGGTAACACAAAACCTTCAAGGACTGAGGAGGGGAGGGTATGCATGCAGGGGGCCGTAAATGACTGCAACAGAAAGGAGTAGTGGGTGCCATAGTCTCAGGACATGAGATTCAAATCAGGAGAGTGGTTAGCAAGGAGGCAGAGATAATGGTCTGGAAGAGATAGCAATGTAGAAGCATCTGTGAGGCACAGAGAGGCACTCCCTTGGCCCAGTGGTGTAAGGTTATATGAGAGGAAAAATCCCCACTACTTGAGAGAGCTGTCAGGATAGCAGTGTCTTCAGAGAGCGATAATTAAATTTGCCTTGAAGAGGGTGAAGGGACTGCTCAGGTGACTGTTGTAAATAGGGAAGTAGGGGCGTGGTGGGATCAGTGGTCTCCATGGGAGAGAACAGTGGTGCAGCTGTCAGGGTTGCGGAGTGGGAGGAAGGAGGTTGAGATTCTTGCCACGAACAGAGTCCATGCACCTAATGTTTCAGGCAGTCTAAACTCTAGAGGCCTGGAGAACTTTACCACTCTGGTCTTTTGATTCTGAAAAGGATGTTGACTTGTGAGAAGGTAGTTAATGGCCTGTGTTGCTTAAAGCATTTTTTTATTGCTTTTGACTTTAAATTGCATTGATGCAGGACTTTTTGTCTATGACCTCAGGATTCCTCCAGTTGAAAAAGAACCCGTCTATGTACATTAGAGTGGAGTTCTAGGTATGAGTTCTCTAGTGTGTAGAAATGAATTAACCAAGTGGAACTCTTTCTAGGGAAGTATGGCATTTCACAGATATTACTTGTAAAATGGGGAAAAGAGGGTCAGGGGAGGCTCCCTGAGAAAGTTCCTGGAACTCAGCCCAGACTCGGTGTTCAGTAAAGAATTGTCTTAGCTGGGCATGATGGTGCGTGCCTATAGTCCCAGCTACTTGGGAGGTTAAGGGAAGAGGGTAGCTTGTGCCCAGGAGCTCAGGGCTGTAGTGTGCCATGATTGTGCATGAGAATGGCCACTGTACTCCAGCCTGGGTGACATAGGGAGACCCCATTTCTTTAAAAGCAAAAACAAAAACTTTTCCCTCCATTGTTGAATGCCCTTTCCCCCCATCCCTGTGCCTATTGCTGTTTCTTTGGATGTTATTTAATTTCTCTGTGACTTAGTTTCCTGTCTGTCAAATGCACATGATTATAGTCCCTACTTCATAGGAAAGTTGTAATAATTAAATGAGGTAATACATGTGTATTAGTCTGTTTTCATGCTGCTGATAAAGACATACACAAGACTGGGTAACTTATAAAGAAAAAGAGGTTTAATGGACTCACAGTTCCAAGTGGCTGGGGAGGCCTCACAATCATGGCAGAAGGTGAAAAGCACGGTTTACATGGTGGCAGGCAAGAGAGAATGAGAGCCAAGTGAAAGGGGAAACCCCTTAAAAAACCATCATATCTCATGAGACCTATTCACTACCAGCAGAACAGTATGGAGGAAAATGCCCCCATGATTCAGTTATCTCCCACTGGGTCCCTCCCACAGCACATGGGAATTATGGGAGCTACAATTCAAGATAAGATTTGGGTGGGGACATAGCCAAACCATATCAATGTGTAAAAGTATTTAACACAGTACATGGTGCATAATATAAGTACTTCAATATGATTTGCTATTAAATGACAAGTGGTAAGTTCTTGGTTCCCATTCAGCTCTCTTATTCTTGCCATTATGTTTCTTCTTACTTCACCCCCTTTCTCTTACATCTTCTTCCCTTTCTCTCCTTCTTTTTCCACACTTCCTCCTTAACCTATTTCCTCTTTCCCTCCCCTGGCTTTGGGTGCAGTGGCATATGCACCTAGTTCAGTACTCTTTGTGACCCCCTGAAGTAGAGAAGTCTTGGAGTAGGGGTGCGGCAGCCATTAGAGAAAGGAAACTGCTGGTGGGGACAGTCTCTTGGCCACTCCATCTGAAGTCTGTAGCCACGGTGGCTGCAGAGATGAAGCAGGCCAGTGACAAGAGGCTCAGGAGTTGGGAGGCCTATGTTGCAGGGCAAGTTTGGCTACTGTATGATGTGTGGCTGGGGCACCAGACAGTAGGCAGAGCATGCTATGAAGATGAGGATCATTTGAATAGGAAGGGACTGGGCTAAATCACCATGTGGAGGGACAAGTGAGGACATGTGCATGTCCTGCCTCGGTCCTGTTGCTGATACCACTATGACTACTCCCATTCATAAGGGTGGCTCCTCCCCACGGAGCATCTCCTATGAGTCAGACTTCTGTGGGAGGGAGCGAGTGAGCAGAGGATAGCTGAGTGTGCTGGCTAAGACTATAAATTCTAGAGCCAAACTGCTTGGATTTGAATCCTGGCTCTGTCACCGAATGAGAATGTATCCTTGAGTAAGTTATCTAACTTTTCTGTGCCTCAGTGTCCCATCTCTAAAACAGATATAATTGGAACAATACAGTTCTTATGAAGAATTGTTTAAATTAACTGTTTACAAAGTGATTTTCATAGTTCATGGCATAAAAGAAGTACCATGCTAGTTTTTGTTATATTTAAAAAATTTTAAAAATCATACAACAATCTTATAACAGAAGACTTACTTTCATTTTACTGATGCCAAAACGGAGATGGAGAGGTTAAGGGCCTTGGCCAAGGTCATGGGGCTACTAAGCAGCAGAGTCAAATCTAGAACACAGCTTTGACAGACTCCAGAGTCCTAGCTTGTAACTGCAATGCTTAACTGCCTCCCTGGACATTCAGGTGGAGACTTTGCTTTCTAGAAGCTGGGAGGCAGGGTGAGGCAGGTGGGCAATGTGAGTCAAGGTGGGTGGTCAGCAACTGGAGTCTGAGAGGTTGGCGGAAGTACTGCTTGAGGACACACTTGGGACTAGTAGCTGCATGCCCTTGGCCCAGCTCCTTGCTGGGGGAGAGAGCAGCCTGGCTTCCCAGGCCTGTTTCAGGGGGAGGTCAAGTCCCTTAGGTGCATGAAGGTGCTCATTTCAGCCAGAGAGCTGAGCCTTCTTGGGACTTTTTCCTTCCTTCCCTATTTTCCAGGCGACCTCAGGGAAGTTAATAACCCTTTTGCACCTCAGTTTCCTCATCTGTCAATTAAGGATAATACTTGACCTGGCTGCTTCCTGGGAATTTCGAGACATTGAGTAGATTGTGGATGTGAAATCATTTGAAAAGCATAAAGCAGTACCTAATTTTCAAATACTAGAGTGATCTCAGACCACATTACTGTGAGGTCCAGTGTAGGCCTCTCAGACCTCCATAGCTACCTTGTGCTGATAATGCCCAGTATCCAATTTCGTGACCTTTTTCAGCTGTGGTCTACAGTGATACTTGGAATCTTACCTCCTTTTCTCAGTTTTTACATTTCCCTTGGTGAATGTAAAGTAATCGTTGAGCAGCAGGTGGGTCCCTGGGAAATTATTTTCCGTGTGGATTTTTATTTTAAAGAGCCAGAGCCAATGTCTGTGTCCAGGCTCCACGGTTGTCCCAGCTCCCATTCTGGGAGCTCTGCCATCTTTTTGGTTTCAGCCCTTGGCATAAGACAGACCTGGGCTCCTGTGCCTGGGGAGCCTGTAACTGCCTCCTCTCATTAGCACACCGTTTTGGTTATGTGCTTGCCCTGTGGGGAAAGGGAGGCATCTGACCCTTTCCCCTGGATGCCTTTGTCTATCCTGGCATCCTTTGGGGTGTGTGTGTGTGTGTGTGTGTGTACACGCATGTGTACGTGTGTGTGTGTATGGTAGGGATTATGTAAGCCCAAGAGGCTAGGCCTCTTGTCAGCTGCCAAAGTTCTTTTTTCCCCAGAATTGAGTTAGCCACCCAATTGTTTCCATTCTCTGCCCGCTGCGAAGCTCTACAGCAGGGCCCCTATGGCAGGTCAAAACATGCTCTGCTTTGGTAATACAGAGATTCCATTTTGAGAGAGATGGGAAACAGGAGCGACTGAGTGGGTGTGTTGGATGTAGGGAGAGTGAGGACATTCTTTTTGGTAAGCTGTGCCAAAATTGGCCCAGCAGCTTGGTCTAAACTCAAAAGTAGGGCTAATGCTGGACTGTCCCCACCCAAATATCCAATGGGGAAACTTTATTCTTGGATCTAGACGCTACGAGACCTGGCAATCTTTTTTTTTTTTTTTTTCCCATCTGGAATATAGGGATAATTCTACTCCATATATTCTTCATGTCAAATGAGAAATAAACTTGTAAATAATCTACCATCTAGTCTCCAGGAGCAGGAAGTGACATAAGGTTGTGATTCTTAAGGTATATTTTGCAGAATACAAACTGTTACTAAAAAAAGAGTCACTCGCTAAATAAGTTTGGGAAACACTGGATAAACAATGGCAAGTACATTTCTTGTCTATAGGGACCACTCAGGTCCTTCATATTCCAATAATACGCATGGGAAACCACCAAGGGGATATATCATATGCCACATTTCCTAAATTTTTAACCAGACTTTCTTAGTGGAGCATTTACAAGTCCCTTCTCTACAAAAGACATCTAGGAAGATCCTGATCTAGATCAAAAGAATATTCATTTTGTTCTTTTTTTTTTTTTTTCCTGCGATTGTATAAAGAAGTGAATTGGTGAAATGCGTGAGATTGCTAAAATATAGGTCCTAAGCAGCAAGGGAGGTCAACTTTGGACTCTATTGAAATGAATGCTTCCTGCTCTGAAATACTTCTCTCCCTCCTATCCTCACAGCTCCCCTTTGAATTGGAGATTTACTACATTCAGCATGTTATGCTCTACGTGGTACCCATCTATCTGCTTTGGAAAGGAGGTAAGGCCAGCAAACCACATTCCTATGCAACCCTCACACCTAGCCTCTCCCTTCTGTTTTCGGGAGTCACAGCCTCTTGGGTGCTTCCCAGGATCTTCAGCTGCCTCTTGGCTGAGTTTCTTAAGCATGATTTATGCCGGGCGCCAGGAAGTGGGGAGATGGGAATGGACGAGGCCTGCAAGGGGTCTGGGGACTTTTTAGACCATACTTCACTGGGTGACTATAGTGCTGCTGACTGCCTGTCACAGGGCCTGGGCTTTGTGTTTTGGTGGTGGCATTGAGTTTGCATGGAGCCCCCCACACTGTCACCCTCTTGTACTTGTGCCTTCCCCCTGCCTCAATGTGCAGTGTGGGGTAGAAGAAGAGAGTGAAACACTTGGTCCCCTCAAGAACAAAAGAAGATATGTAAGGGGCAAGAAGTCCAGGGACCAGGGCAATTATGGGATTGAGGGGAGAGGCAGGTGAAAGAGCAGTGTCACCCATGTAAAAAAAACCACTGAAAACCTTCATTTGGTGAAGAGGGAAAGACCACCAAACTGATAGAGGCAGCCTGGAAAGGAAGCTGATCTATTTGTAACCTCTCAGTGACCCTTAGATTATCCCTTCCCTCTATTGTGTAATAGACAAAAGGAAAGGGAAGTGTTTGTCCATCTAGGCTTGTTGTGAGAGCCACTCCTTCTCAGTGTTCTTTATTTCCTGAAAGTCCCTGTGACTGGAAGACATCCTCTTTCAGTTTTAGCCCCAGCCTCTGTATCTCAGTTGCTGAGACTTTTCTGCTCCTACCTCACTCCAGGCAGCAAGGGTTTCATTTCTACCATACTGAAAGTGGCATGAGGCCACATGGGCCCTTGAGCTCACTGGAAGATGGTCTGGGAGTTCTGCTGGACACTGCTGCTTCTTGGATTATGCGTGGATGCTCTAACTCAGCAGGCATTCTGGCAGATCTTAAGATCTGGTGTGAGATAGCCCCAAGGACCGGTCAACCCAGGAACATATTACAAGATGGAGTCTGCTTATAATCCAGAGATTTGCCTCCTGTACTTTGATTTCTGTCAGTTCTCCATACTTGCCTAAATATTCTTTGAGACTGCTTTTACCCTGTGCAGCCACTTGGGGTCTCACGATGTCCAAAAACGCTTCCTTTTAATTTGCTGTAAAAGCACTATTTTCCCCACAAAGCTTTAAGGAAAGTCTGAAGTTCCAATATCCAGGAGACTTGTGCCATTTCTCAGGTCTGTCCCCTGTGGCACAGAAAACAGCCTCTTAATATTAAGTCTCAGAAATACACGCATTCTGAATAGAACCAGGCAGCTAGGTGTTCCTGGGCCTCAGACCCGTGCTACTCATCGTTCCTGGCTTCTGAGGTGTATAATGGAAGTCCTAGCCAAATCTGCATGGCTGTTATTTAAACATATTTGTACTCTAAGGTCACCATAGAAATCTGTCAGGTAGCTGGGTTAGACTGGTCTGACATGGGAAATACCAAGTAGCCATCTTTCCTCCCTCCAAAAGAATAATCCAGGAAGCCACATCCTCAAGACTTGGCTGACTCTAAGATAATTGTATCTTCTTAGAGCAGATCCTCCCGGTAGCCCAGTTTCCTAAGTGGCAAGGGAAGAGATAGTAGGGATGTAATGAGAGACAGTATGGTCTGTTATTGCTAATAACCCATAGATGCCCTGGCGCAGTGAGGGTTTAGCTTGCAGCACAAGTGGAGTGATCTCACCAAACTGACTTTACTCCAGGACCTGAATGAGAGCATCTACCACTCCGCAGAAGGTGATGGGCCCCAGTACCTTCTATCTGGTCGACTTTGAGCTATTTTGAGGGCTCATCTCCCATCTCCCTTTCCAGCTCTTTACTGCCATCTGCTGTTCACTTGGGGGGAATTATGAGCATTGAGAGAAACATCTGGATTTCTTCAGCTTTGATCCCAAGCCTTGGACCTAGGCCTTGAAGAGGGAGAATGGATCTGAAGCAAGCTGTCAGAAGATTAGTTTTCTGTAAACCAAGAAAGCCGAGAGCTTGGGGTTTCTGTTCCCTAGAAGTCTCTTGTAATTTTGTAGAAATAAATGGCTTAGCAATTTTTACCCAATACAAAACAGCTCTCCTATAGGTATCTCCCATGCACAGGAACCCTGTTTTCCTGAAAGGCAAGGTCCTGCTTGAGCATGTAGTACCTCTTCCTATTGTTTGAGGTGGGTGGGTAGGTGGCGTCTTGTGGGAAAACCACTCATTCCTTACTCTTGCGGACCTTATGCACTGTCAGTGTACATGGAACCTCTCTCATCCACACTGCTCTTTTCTTCCTCTGGCCTGTCCCTTCGTTTCCCTGTTTCCTTTCCTTCAGACTTGTTGCCCACGGTCCTCTGGAAGTGCATTTCTTTTTTTCTGTGTTACAGTATTTTTAAATTTAATTTTTATTAGATGCTGACAAATTATGCTTTTATATATGTATAGGGTTCAAGGCGATGCTACACTATGTGTATACAATGCAGAATGATTGAATCAAGCTGATTAACAAACTATATTTCTTACAAACCACTCCCAACCTCACCAGCAGCTCCGCATGGGGCACAGAGCCTTCCTGTCTCTTGCCTGCAGCTTCTTCTAATGGAGGCTGCTCTTTCTGCCCTGCCCCATATGCTGCAGAGCCCCCTCTGTCTCTTCTAGAGCACTATCTCATCTGTATGTTAGGGGAAAAAGGCTTTCTCTTTTGCCATTCTCTCTCGTTTTCTTTCATCACCACCGTCACTTGACCTCTTAGTCACTTCCCCCACATTCCTAGAAGTTGCTGGCCTGTAGCTCTCAGTATTTCCATTACAATTTGAGCCAACATCCTGAGAGACTTCTTGTAAGGACTTCCCATCCACCCCAGCTTCTCAAGGGTTGGGCTTCTGAATTGCAATGACCTCAGCATTCCCTTCCTTTCAGCCACCAGGACCTTGTTTTCCTGTAAAGCTCCTGTGTATGAGAGCGTAACTGCTGTTATGTTCTTTCTTTGACGCAAATCTCCACTCCTTTCCTCTTCTTTTTTTCCTATTCAGCTTGTATCTCCATGACCTGTCATTGAAACTTTCACTAGCTCCTGAAAGCGTCTCACCTCCTTTGTCCCTTCCAACTGGGATCAGTGTTCCATCCCTTTTCAGTGTGCCCAGTCTTGGCCTACTGGAGGAGCTCTTTCAAGCCATTCTGATTAGGGCCATGAAAATATCATGATACCTGTTATAATTGTGCTGTCAACACCGTTGCTCAATTTATTTTCTGTCTGTGGTCAGCTCCTCCACACATTGCCTATTGGGGGAACCCACCCCCGATATTCAATGTGGGTCCTTTTCCATTTTCCCTAAGTGTCGGCTGGTCTGAGAAATAAAGGGAAAGAGTACAAAAGAGAGAAATTTTAAAGCTGGGTGTCCAGGGAAGACATCACATGTCGACAGGTTCCGTGATGCCCCCTGAGCCTTAAAACCAGCAAATTTTTATTAGCAATTTTCAAAGGGGAGGGAGTGCACGAATAGGGTGTGGGTCACAGAGATCACATGCTTCAAGGATGACAAAAGATAACCAGGCAGAAGGTCAGGGCGAAACTAGAATCACTAATGAACTTCCATGTCCTGCAGTGCACGCATTGTCAGGGTTGAAGAGCAGAGAACCCGTCTGACTAGAATTCACCAGGCTGGAATTTCCTAATCCTAGCAAGCCTGGGGGCGCTGCAGGAGACTAGGGCATGTTTCATCCCTATCTACATCTGCGTAAGGCAGACACCCCTAGAGCGGCCATTTCAGAGGTGTCCTCTGGGAATGCATTCTTTTCCCAGGACTGTTAATTATTAATATTCCTTACTGGGGAAAGAATTCAGCAATACTTATCTAACCCATTTTCGGTAATAAGAGAAATATGGCTCTGTCCTGCCCGGCCCACAGGCAGCCAGACTTTAAGGTTATCTCCCTTGTTCCCTGAAAATCGCTGTTATCCTGTTCTTAAGGTGCCCAGATTTCATATTGTTCAAATATACGTGCTCTACAAACAATTTGTGCAGTCAACAAAATCATCACAGGGTCCTGAGGCAGCATACATCCTCAGTTTACGAAGATGATGAGATTAAGAGATTAAAGACAGGCTTAGGAAATCACAAGAGTATTCATTGGGGAAGTGATAAGTGTCCATGAAATCTTCGCAATTTATATTCTTCTGCCATGGCTTCAGCTGGTCCCTCCGTTCGGGGTCCCTGACTTCCCACAACAATTGCCCTCACAAGTCCTGTGCTAAATCTTTACCACCCTTCTCAAACTTCCTGTCCACTCTATTCAAACCTTCTGTTCTCTCCACCCTTGGTAGATCCCCCCTCTCCCCACAAATGACTGAGAAAATTGAGGTTTTGGGATGGAAATTTCCTCAACACTTATCTCTACCTCTGCAAGCTTCTTTACCCACATCCATCCCTATCTTCCTCCTTCTCATCCTGGAAGAATTGGTGTTCATTCTGTTCTGGCCAGTAATACCCCTGTGTGATTAGCTCCCACCTCTGCAGCCTCATTCTGTCAATTAATCACTTATGTACCTGGATATTCTTTTCCTTTCTTTCTTTCTTTTCTTTTTTTAGACAGGGTCTCACTCTGTCACCCAGGCTGGAGTACAGTGGTGCAATCACAACGCATTGCAGCCTCAACCTCCTGGCTCACGTGGTCCTCCTGCCTCAGCCTCCTAAGTAGCTGGGACTACAGGCACATACTACCACACCCGGCTTTTTTTTTTTTTTTTTTTGTATTTTGTAGAGACAGGGTTTTGCCATGTTGCTCAGGCTGGTTTCAAACTCTTGGGCTCAAGTGATCTTCCCACTTCAGCCTCCCAAAGTGTTGGGATTACAGGCATGAGCCACTGTACCTGGCCATTACCTGAATTTCCAACCCTTTCTTCACTGCTGGCTTTTCAGCCAATACAGATGTTCAAATCTTTCCCATTCTAAGAAACTTTCTCGCAATCCCATGCAACTCTGTCTTCCCTCTTCCTTTCACAGCTAAGCATCCTAAAAGAATAATCTAAACAATATTTTCTAAAATTTAGTTCTTTGGGCAAGACAATTTTTGTCTTATCCACGTAACTCTCTATGTTATTAAGTATGTAATACATGTCCTTGAATCTATTGAGTTTTTTTTAGCTAAAATATATAAACTTTCAAGAGACGCCTCATAATATCCATGAGATTGTGACTTTCATTTACTGGTTATCTATTTTAACACAGTTTATGTACAAAACTATTAAAAATGAAATGTTTATGTGTTTGCCACCTGAAATCACCTCACACACGGTGTATAACTTTGGGAGACACTTGGATCTGCCCTTGAGTTTTCTTCTCAATTACCCTTTATTCCTCAGAACATTTCACTGTGATAGTTAACCCTCTATCAGGCTTTTCACAGAGATGGTGCTTCTCAAGATCGCCAGCAACGTCTATCTGACCAAATCTAATGACCATCTCTCAGTCTTTATCCTATGGAATGCTGCTGCATTGGATGGTATTGGTCACTCCATTTTGGAATGCTCTGCTTCGGGGCTTCCAAAGCTCCTCCCATTCCTGGCTTTCCTACCTCACCAATCATATCTTCTCAAGTCTCCTTCACAGGTTATTTTTTCTCATTCCTCTGAGATGTTGATTTCCTCAGAGTTCTGTTCTAGGCTCACATCTTATTCTAATTCTCTGGTATGATTTTGCCTGCTTTCATGGTTTAACTACTAGTCTGTCTAGTTATGGCTGCTACATCACTGTCTACAGCTCGGACTTAGAGATTCACATTCATATAGTTTACTCAACATCTCTACCTGAATGTCTCAAACATGTGTCAAACCCAACCTGTCTGTGTTAAACTCATTATCTTCCCTGTCAGCCCTCCTGCTCTTCTTGTGGTTCGTGCCAAGTGGCACCATCCAATCACCCCAGCTAAAATCTTGGAATCATCCCTGCCTCCTGTATGCAATTCATCCGTTCATCTCACATGTATTAACATATGACTTCTTCCTGCCAGGATCCACAGTGACCACTGGGGTGTCCTGATAAGCAAAAATCAGACACCACCCCTTGTCCCTAATAACATTTATAAGCTAGTGGCGGGGGGAGATGGGTATGAATCAAATATCACATGAATATATCGTTATGACTGAGATAAGTACACTGAAAGAAAGGAACATGCCCTTATGAGAACTTAGAACAAAACAAGCTGACCGAGCTTGGGGGTTTGGAGGAGAGTTCCCTGAGGAAATGACATTTAAACAGAAATCCAAAGGGTGAGTTGGAGTTTATTAGGCAAGTACAGGATTAGGGGAGGTGACTCCTTGTAGATGGGCAAAATAGCATGCACAACAGCACTGTGGCAGTGGGGAGCACAAGGCAGGTGGATGACACTGGGCCTGAGGGGCAGGCTGGGGTCAGATAGGAAGGCTTTGTCACCCATGGTCAGGGGTTTGGCCTTGATTGCCAAAGCTATGGAAAGACTGAAAATTTGAAGAAGGGGTATAACATCAGCTTGCTTCACCAATTGATTCTTCTCTGATTTAACTTATTTACACATTTTAATTCAAAAATCTAAAATATAAAAAGCCATACTGTGAAAAATGTCTTTCCCGTCCCTTCCCTCCATCCGTATCATTCCCTGCTACAACTCGACAAGTAACTACCATTTTTGGTTTTGGCATTTCCTCCCAGAGTTTGTTTTTTGCATATACAAGTACATTTTAAAAATATTTTCCCCCTTCTTCAGACATCCATCTTAAAATAGCAAATACACAACCATCCTGTTGTTACTGTTTTGCTTAGCAATATTTCTTAGAGAGCGTTCCATGTGAGCCCACAGGAAGCTCCCCCTTTCTTTTCTTTTATAGTGGCCTAATATTACATTGTGTGGATGATAGAATACAGTATAATAAAAATGGCAAAGCTTTGATATAAGACAACTGTATGCCAGATATTGTCACTTTTCCCGTGCATTAACTCATTTAATCCCTATAACATCTCTGTTAGGAAGGTGTTGTTATTATCTCCCTTTTATAGAAGAAGAAACTGGTACTCAGATAGCAAGTGACAGTCCCCGGATTTGAACCCAGTAGTACGGTTCCACAGTTCTTGCTTTTAATCATAACACAAGATTACAACACTATACCATAATTTCTTTTTTCAGTCTGCTATTGATGGACATTTAGGTTGTTTCAAATCTTTTGATAATATAAATAACACTGCACTGAAGGACCTGGTACCTTTGCCATTTTGCATATGTGCAAGAATATCTATAGGATATATTTCCTTAAGTGGTAATGCCGAATCAGAGTATATGCATTTGTATTTTTATTGGATATTTCCAAATCCGTAAAAGTTGTACCAGTTTAAATGTTTACTAGCAATATGTGAGAGTGTCTGTTTCTACACAGCCTCACCAAGTTGGATTTTTGCCCATATGACGGGTTAAAAAAAAAAAAAGGTGTATCAGTTCGATTTTAATTTGAATTTCACTTTGAGTGAAGCCAAGTGTCTTTTTACATATTTAAAACTGGCATTTGTCTGGGCTTGGTGGCTCAAGCCTGTAATCCCAGCACTTTGGGAGACTGAGGTGGGTGGACCACCTGAGGTCATGAGTTCGAGACCAGCCTGGCCAACATGGTGAAACCCCCTCTCTACTGAAAATGCAAAAAGTAGCCAAATGTGGTGGTGCACGCCTGTAATCCCAGGTACTCGGGAGGCTGAGGTGTGAGAATTGCTTGAACCCAGGAGGTGGAATTTGCAGTGAGCCGAGATTGTACCACTGCACTCCAGCCTGTGAAACAGAGTGAGACTCGGTCTCAAAAAAAAAAAAAATAAAATAAAATAAAATAAAATAGGCATTTGATTTCCTCTTCCTTGAACTACATGCTCCTATCACATGCTCATTGTTCAATTTGAATCCTAAGAGCTCGTTATATATAAATATTAACAGTTTACCCTTTATGATATGAGCTGCAGATATTGTCCTCAGTTGTGTTTTCTTTTGACTTTGCTAATGTTTTATTCTTGCCATGCAGGATTTTTAAATTTCTTTTTCTTCTTTTCTTTCTTTTTCTTTTTCTTTTTCTTTTTTTTTTTTTTCTGAGATGTAGTCTCACTCTGTTGCCAGGCTGGAGTGCAGTGGCGTGATCTCGGTTCACTGCAGCCTCCGCCTCCTGGGTTCAAGCGATTCTCTTGCTTCAGCCTCCCAAGTGGCTGGGACTACAGGCATGCGCCACTACACTTGGCTAATTTTTGTATTTTTAGTAGAGACGGGGTTTTACCCTGTTGACCAGGATGGTCTTGAACTCTTGACCTCGTGATCTGCCCGCTTTGGTCTCCCAAAGTGCTGGGATTACAGGCATGAGTCACCCTGCCCGGCTGAATTTTTACCTTTCTATGTAATTTATCTTTTATTTTATGCCATCTGGATTTAGAGTCATGGTTAGAAAGCCCTTTATTACTCCAAGGTTTTTAAAAAATATATATCCCATATTTTCTTCTTGTATGTTTATAGCTCCTTTTATATTTTTTTAACATTTAAATCTTTTATTCACTTGGAATATATCCAGATATACAGTGCAAGAAAAGGATCCAACTTTATTTCCAGCTGACTTCCCATTTGTCCCCACAATGTTTATCAAATAGTCCAACATGATCCAATCTGCTTGTGGAGAAGATCACGTTAGCTGCTGTGTGAAGAAATCACCGGGTCCTGCTGCTCTTACCTCCTAAATATCTCTCAGACTCATCCCCTCCTTACCATCTCTAGGACCACTACCTTGGGCCAAACCTTGCGCATCTCTTCCCTCAACGATGATAACTGGCTCTGTGTGATCTCTCTCCAGCCAGCCTCCTTTGCTCCCCTAAGCCCATTCATTCCTGGAGCTTCCAAAGCTATTTCTATAGCTCAAATAGGATCATAGCACTTTGTTGTTTGGAAGCTTTCAGTGGCTCCCATTTCCCCCAGTGCACAAGTCCGTATGACCTGGTACCCTACCCCTTCTCCAACCTTATGTCTTTACACTCCCTTCTTTGTACTGTACACTGTGGTGATCCCCAAATCCTTAGGGTTCCCTGAGTATTTTTTCCAATTTTCATGCCTCTGTGTCTTTGAAAATGCCGTGACTTCTGCCAGGAATGCTCTTCTCCAGCTGTGGGCCTGGAAAACATTCATTTCTCAAAACTCACCTCAGTAGTTACTTTCTCCAGGAAGCCCTCTGTAACTGTTCCACCCCAGCTCCCGCCAGCCGCCTCTGTTCCTCCCATTGTTGTCATCCTCACAGTGTAGTCTTTACATGCTGGTCTCCCTGAGGACAGGAATTTTTCATTTCTTCTTGGTACGTAGGTGATGAATGAATGAATGAATGACCTTCTTTTCAGGGATATATTCATGTACTGCAAATTGCACATAACTTATTATACATCTTACAAGCTAATGTTTACTAGGCACTGGGTTTGTTACACGTGTGATCTTGATCTCATTTAATCCCCACAGTGTCGACTAGACTTATGGGAGTACATCACGTGAGGCCCATGACCTTGAATGAGAAAAATAATCACATCTTTATGTCCGTTAACTCCAACTGAAATACAGTCATCTCTCGGTATCCATGGGGAATTGGTTCTAGGACTCCCCCGACCACAAATACCAAAATCCAAGGATGCTCAAGTCCCTAATGTAAATGACATAGTATTTGCATCTAACTTACACACATCCTCCTGTATACTTTAAATGAAGCTTGTCTAACCTGTGTCCTAGGATGAATTTGAATGTGACCCAACACAAATTTGTAAACTTTCTTAAAGCATTATGTTTGAAAAAAAAATATTTTTTTTTAGCTCATCAGCTATCAGTAGTGTATTTTATGTGTGGCCCAAGACAATTCTCCTTCCCATGTGGCCCAGGGAAGCCAAAAAATTGGACACCCCTGCTTTAAATCATCTCTAGATTACTCATAATACCTGATACAGTGTAAATGCTATGTAAATAGTTGTTATACTGTTTTTTATTTGTATTTTTTTACTATTGTTATTTTTATTTTTAAAAAACATTTTTGATCGGTGGTTGGTCAAATCCACAGATGCGGAACTTGCAGATATGGAGGGCCGACTGTGTGGTTCATCCTTTAGTAAGGAATGTAGATAACAAACCACAGTTACATTAGCAACACTTGGCATGCTGTCATTAATGTAAATTACACATATTTTCCTCTTATGTTACAGTTGTTGCAGATATCTCAAAAAATCATTTGCATTCATCATTACCTCAAAATTTAAAAACAGATGTGCCTTTTAAAAGCATTTTGATAACTATATTTCAAGACGATTATTTTCTTTTGTATTCCTATATATTCTATTTCATATACTTAAATACTTTATTCTGAGAGGGAGCCTTTGCACTTCCCCAAACTGCCCAAGGAGTGCATAGTATCACCAAGGTTAGGAGTCCCTTTGCTAGAGTTTATTTTATTTTATTTTTTGAGACAGATACTCTTCTGTGACCCAGGCTGGAGTGCAGTGACCTGACCTTGGTTCACTGCAACCGCTGCTTCTCGGGTTCAATCAATTCTCGCACCTCAGCCTCCAGAATAGCTAGAATTACAGGCACGTGCCACCACGCCCGGCTAGTTTTTGCATTTTTAGTAGAGATGGGGTTTCACCATATTGGCCAGGGTGGTCTGGAACTCCTAGCCTGAAGTGATCCGCCTGCCTCTGCCTCCCAAAGTTCTGGGTTTATAGGCGTGAGCTACCGTGCCCGGCCTGCACTAGAGTCTAAACTGGTGTTTGAAACCAGGTGGGTAGAGATGCCTCTAATGCTGCCTGTCCATGGAGTCGCTGGATTCAGACAGACTGTAGGTACAAATCCTAGTTCTCCCACTAGCTAGTTAGTTCTGGCGTTTGGTTGAGTACCTTGACTTCTCTGTGTCTGTTTTGTGACTTGCAAAACGAGGGTAGTAATGTACCTACCTCATAGGGTGTTGTGAGGATTCACTGAGCTGATAATATGAAAAGTATACAGAACAATGCCTGGCATATAGTAAATACTATGTATTGCGTTTGTTTTATTTTTATTTTTATTTTATTTTATTTTTTTTGAGATGGAGTCTCGCTCTGTCGCCCAGGCTGGAGTGCAGTGGCGTGATCTCGGCTCGCTGCAAGCTCCACCTCCCGGGTTCACGCCATTCTCCTGCCTCAGCCTCCCGAGTAGCTGGGACTACAGGCACCCACCACTGCGCCTGGCTAATTTTTTTTTTGTATTTTTAGTAAAGACGGGGTTTCACTGTGTTAGCCAGGATGGTCTCGATCTCCTGACCTCGTGATCCACCCGCCTCGGCCTCCCAAAGTGCTGGGATTACAGGCGTGAGCCACCGCACCCAGCCGGGTTTGTATTATTATTAATTAAGCACTGTTCTGCCTTGTGTTAATTATACATCTTTCTTCCAACTACACTGTGGTCTCTAGAGGTCAGGATTGTGCCTTGCTGTGTTCTAAAGCCACAGCACCTTGCATGAACTGAGAACATGCTTTTCAGTGGATTTGACATTACTGGTACTCCCTCCTTTTGAGACACATGTTTCTCCTTTGAGCTCTAGGATACCTCTTTCTCCTGGTTCTCCTACTTCTCTGGTTCTTTCTCCTTGGGCTCTTTTGCTCTGCCTGCCCCATAGACCCTGGTGTTCTCCATCAATAGAGCTAACACAGGCTTGAGAAGCAGTACCGGTACTTCAAAAATAACAATTAGACTCCTCATTTCTGTACGCCTTCTCTCATCCTGCTTGTCTTCCTCCTCTGTTTCCTGTCTTGGTTAGTGGCTCTACTCTCCATCCACTAGCAAAGCAAAAAACGTAGGCAACATCCTGGATCTCTTCCTCTGTGTCATCCCATATACCAATCAGTTCAGAAGTTCTGACAGTTTAAATTCTCAAAATTGTTTGCAGGTTTGGCCCTTCCTCCCCATCCTCACCACCCCATCCTAGTGCGGGCTCTCAGCCTGTATTACCAGGACTACTTTGCTTCCTCTGTCCTCTCCCTGCACCCTGATTTCCCCTACCTCCTACCCAGGCTATCCTCTATAGAGTCTCCAGAGTGACCATTTTAAGGAAAGAGGAAGTCTGATCTGATTTTGCTCAACTGCCTAAAAATCCCATCCAGGTTGAAGACCAAACTTCTTTGCATGGCATTCAAGACCATTCACAGTCTGATTCTTGTCCATCTTTTTGGCCTCATTTCTCATTGCTTAGACTCCGATTCCATCACTTTACCTTCTGGTTTTTATTTGTTTAGTTTTTTTTTAGAGATGGAGTCTTACTATGTTGTCCAGGCTGGAAGGCAGCAATGCAATCATAGCTTACTGCAGCCTGGATCTCCTGGGCTCAAGTGATCCTCCTGTCTCTGCTTCCCAAGTAGCTGAGACTGCAGGTGCACACCACTGCGCCCAGCTCATTACTTTACTTTCTGAATAAACAAATCTGCTGACAGGTTTGCCCAGCCTTCTTTGCTTTGTGTCCAGGCTCACACTATTCTATTCTACTTGAAACCTGGCAAACTTCGTGTCTTCCTTTACAAGTTAGCTCAAGGGTACTACCTCCTCTCTGGAGGTGTCTCTGACTTTCCTAGGCAGCCAAGGGCATGTATTCCTTAATGTGCATTTCTCATACTTTTATTATAATATGCCATGAGTGTAGCAACCACCATTTCTAGTTGTCTGTGTTTTGCCACTAGGCGGCAGTAGTCACATCTTTTCAGGATATTAAGATAAACAATTAATATTGGATATTGATTTATTTTAATTATTAAAAATGTTGCTTAAATTAATTGTTGCAGTTGAGGTGCTATGGGAATAAGGGTGCGGGTAAAGTCCATGAGGCTCCCGGATTTTGGCCTGAGTGACTGGGTGGGATAGAGTATCATTAACTGAGAAGAGGGTACAGAAGGAAGGAGCATGTTTTAGAGAGTGTCTTAGTGTTTTTGGGCTGCTACAACAAAAATACTATCAACGGAGTAGCTTATAAACAATGGAAATGTATTGCTCACAGTTCTGGAGGCTGGGAAGTCCAGATCAAGGTACCAGAAGGTTTAGTGTCTGGTAAGGGCCTGTTCCTCATAGATGGGGTCTTCTCACTGTGTTCTCACATGTGGAAGGGGCAAACAGGCTTCCTTGGGCATCTTTTATAAGGGCATTAATCTCATTCATGAGGAATTCACCCTCATGACCTAATCACCTCCTAAAGGCTCCACCTCTTAATATCATCACACGGACCATTAGGTTTCAAAATGAATCTGAGGAGGGGAACATAAACATTCAGACCATAGCGAGGAAGATGATTTTACTTGAGTTTGAGGTGCTTCTAGGCTATCTAGGTTGAAATGCCCAGGAAGCATTAGGATAAAGTGTTCTGGAGCTGTTCAGGGGAGTCTGGACTAGACACTGACTTTGGTATCATTGGTTACAGAACTAGTAGATGAAAACATTGGAATGAATAAGCTGGTCCAGGGTAACTATGTAGGTAGGGAGAAAATAGGACTTAGAGAAAGCCTTGGGGAACATCAACTTGCAAACAGTAGACAGAAGAAGAAGAGTCTAAGGTGATTGCAGGGAAGATCAGAGTAATAGAAGGAGAGGCTGGTTGTCCTGAAAACTAAGGCAGTAGAAATTTTCTAAAGTAGTATTAGCCAAGCCACATTGGATCTAAGAGGTACAGTAAAATCAGGCCCTCAGAGAAGTGGGAATTGGAAGGAAGAAGTTAAGGGCATTAAGGAAGGAGGGGTTAAGGCTGTTACAGAGCCAAGGGAGGGCATTTTTCCCCCTCCCTTCTCCCCCTCCGTTTCTCTCCTTTTCTCCTCCTTTTCCCTTTCTCTCTGCCCCAGGGCTGAGCATGTTCAAATGTTAAGTTGAAGCACAGTAGAGCCAGGGAACGTTGAAGGTACCAGGGAGAAAGGGGAGTGGATGAATTACAGGTTGATGACAACTGCTGAGAATGACAGGGGTTTGGTGGTGGATTGAGAAGGGTAATGACAAGAGAAGTAAGTGCTATGGGAAATGGAAGAAGGAGATAAGCCTAGATTCTCTCAACACTGTCTAATAGAATTCTCTGTGATGATGAAAATATCCTAGATCTGTTCTATTCCATATGGTAGCCACTAGCTACATGTGGCTTTTGAGCAGTTGAAATGTGCCTAGGGGGACTGAGGAGTTGGATTTCTCCTTCGATTTTAAGGTTAATTAATTTGAATTGAAATTGATTGGTTAATGGATTGATTTATGAGATGAAGTCTCGCCCTGTCGCCCAGGCTGGAGTGCAATGGCGAGATCTTGGCTCACTGCAGCGTCGACCTCCCAGGTTTAAGCGATTCTCCTGCCTTAGCCTCCTGAGTAGCTGGGACTACAGGCACATGCCACCATGCTTGGCTAATTTTTGTATTTGTAGTAGAGATTGGGTTTCACCATGTTGGCCAGACTGGTCTCAAACTCCTGACCTCAAATGATCCACCCACCTCGGCCTCCCAAAGTGCTGGGATTACAGGCGAGAGCAACCTTGCCTGACCTGAATTGAAGTTTAAATGGCTATGTGTGGTTAGTGACTATTATATTGGGCAACATAGCTCTCAAAGGTTGGTGACTGGCACTGTGGGGCCCTCCTGAAAGAGGAATCCCTGGATTTTTCTGGCACTGATCTGTACGGTTACCCCATTTGGGGTTCAGCAGCCTAAGTGGAGGAGCAGGACGTCTGGCTGGAGGGATCCATCCAATGTTGAGATTTTGTGTAAGTAGGGTCAGTATTGTTGAAAATCTAGAAAGTAAGGGATGTTTGGGTGGTACTAGAGAGTTTTGGTAATCCTGCAACACACTGTATTGCTGTCAGGTTTTTGACCAAGGACAGGTCACCCAAGGACCAATAGCAGAATGGCAGACAGAGCAGCACTTTATTATTAGCTGAGCAGGTACCCAGTACCTTTAGTGCGGGGCTTCTCTGGCAGGCTGGGCGAGAGCTTGCAGCTATGTTCTCAACATCTCGGTGAGCTTCCCACTCTGTACCTAGAGAATATAATGTGGCTACATGTATAACGCAGGCCCCCCCTTACTTTCCACCCTATCAAAGGCATTGAGAAGCTAGAGTAGAGAGGAAGGTGAAGAGGCCTAGCTATGCAAAGAGACAGTTTCTGCTGAGATGTGCACGATGAAATACACATGCTGCCCATTACAAAGCTAGACTACCTGGTTTCAAATACTGGTTCTCCTCGTTACTGCTGTGTGACTTTGGCCAAGTTCCCTTACCTTCCCCTGCTTCAGTTTTCTCAGCTGTAAAATAATAATAGTACTTCCTCATATGGTTGTCATGAGCATTAAATGACTTAATGTATTAATATATAAAGCGCTTATTACAGTCCCTGTCGTGTAATGGTGGTATATAAGTTGTTTGCTATTATTAGTATGGTTTCAGCTTGCCAGTACACCGTGGCCCTGCCTACTAATCTAATAAAATGTGGTTTGCGCAGTTTCTTAGGTTCTTATCTTTAGTAAGCCACCCTTTGGGGATGATGTAGTGAGGGGAGGGGATAGGTGAGAAGTGTGGGAAGAGGGGAATGAAGAGTTCTCCTTCCCACCAGGGAGTTGAGAGTGCTGGTGTCAGAGTTTGAGGCCATGGAGTCCAAGCTGGTGTGGAAGAAAGGCTAGAAGAGAGCTGGGGAACAAGGAGTAATTCTATGGAGGGAGGTAAGGAGCATCAAGGGATCACAGGTCACGAGGAGGTCTAGGGTCACGTGCATAGTAGGAATAAGGATATGAAACCACAGAGGCTGTGGTCAGATGATCCCAGCAGAGGCAGGGAAGTTCAACGTGATGACAGAAGGTAGGTTGTGGTTAGTGCGGTTGAGTAGACCAGTACAGTTGAGGAGGTTCAGGAGACCACGAGGTTAGGGTATTGGAAGAGGTGCCTGCATGGATGTTAAAATCTCCCAGAATGCCATCAGGAAAAGGTATAATGTATAAAAGAAGCTGGTAAACTAAGTGACACTGATCTAAGATGAATCCAATGACCTGGAGGCCAACAACAGGTGACAGTGACAAAGAGGAGGAACTGAATCTTGAAAGAGAACGTGGCAAGAGTAAACATCTAGAAGCAATAATGGAGGGCTAGAGGAATCTTCAACTTCCCTTCTCCCACAAAAGATTGCTGTAGGAATAGAAGGATTAAAAAAGAACAGCCTTCTCAGAGCTGTTAGTGGAAGAAATCACACCCTCAGCAGACAGCCAGAGTTCCTTAGGGTGAGGAGGTGAAAGGGACATTCTGGGGAAAGGTGGCAGGTCTAGACAGATTGGTTGATCATGAACACCCCTGGCCAGTGGTGGTGGTGGGCTTCCAGAGGTTCTAGTGGATGGGTTGGGAGGAAGTCAGCCACAAGGTGGTTGGAGGAAAGTGCCCACACAGCTTTAGGCCCACAGCTTGGTCCTGCCTACAAGGGGTTGGTGACGCAACTCAGGAGTTCCCCTCTGAGAACTCCCCTTTCTTTCTTCATCTTTGTGATGTGTTTTGATTGGTTGGTTGTGATGGTTTTCATTTCGGCAGCAGTTCTTAACCTGGGGTTCACAAATAGGATCTTAAGGGGTTCATTAACTTGAATGGGGGAAAGTGCCATCTGTATTTTCACTGACCTCTAGCAGAAATGTAGCACATGAACGCAGGCAACAAGCACCAGTGGTGTTAGCCCTACCTGTGTCTTTGTTGTCAGTAGCAATCATAGATGGCTTCCTATCACATTACAGTAGTAGCGGCCATCTCAGGGCAGTGTTTATGCTCATCTGCTTTGAAAGTGATGGTAGTTATTAGGCCTGCTGCTAGATCTTGTGATTAAATGTATTTATAAAGAAACATAATTAGTATATTACAAAATTTTAAAAATATTTTGGTGACTGTGTTTTAATATAATTGAATTCCTTCGCCTTTTATTTTATGCATTTCAAACATTGTTCTGAGAAGGAGTCCTTTGGTCTCCCCAGGCTGCTGGGGTGCAGGGGGTGGGGTGGAGGGCCTGCTTCAAGGCTGCTGGGAAATCCCTTTCTATTTCACTAGAGGGAGCACTTGTTTCAGAATTGGTGAGCAGCGACCCTCAGGCTTGACACCCAGTAATAAGATTGTTTTGTTTTGTTTTGTTTTGTTTTGAGATGGAGTCTTGCTCTGTCACCCAGGCTGGAGTGCAGTGGTGTGATCTTGGCTCACTGCAACCTCCACCTCCTGGGTTCAAGGGATTCTCATGCCTCAGCCTCCTGAGTAGCTAGGATTACAGGCATGCGTCACCATGCTAATTGTTGTAATTTTAGTAGAGGTGGGATTTCACCATGTTGCCAAGGCTGGCCTTGAATCCCGAAGTGCTGGGATTACAGGCGTGAGCCACTGTGCCTGCCTGAGAAGGCTGTTTTGCAGGCAATTCAGATGTCTTTGGAGGACGTTTCAGGAAACTGGAGTTAAGAACCTCAGTGTTGTTTGTTCTAGGCAGGCCACCTCTCTGTTGAGTGGGCTTTCAGCTCATCTTCTGGAGGATGAGGATTGGACCTCATGTGCTAGTTACTTTCTGGGACCAGTTAAAGTGGAAGCACTTTGGCCAATGGCAGCTCAAAAACTGGCTCCAAGGGCATGTTGACCTCAGTATCCAGGTTGAGTTTCCTGTTTCTCCTCCATACCAGTGAGCCCATTGCCCCTCCCATCTAGCTAGTGTTAGGATGTTGGAGAAGTTCCCCTCTTCCATGAGGCTTCCCTGCTCCACTATACTAGTCAGGTAAGGGCAGATGAAAGTATAGGAACTCTGGTAAATCCTGAAGGCTCCTAAAGGGTTAGTGGGTGCGGGAGGAACTGAGGGATTTGACTGATTGGCCAAGGGCTGAGCCTTGTGCAACAGGTGGATAGGTGGGTTTCTGAAAACCACTGGGTTATCCCTGCTGAGGAAGAAGTGATTGGTGCTCAGGAGTCCTTTGTGGGAGCAAATGATTAAGTGTTTTCTGCCTTAATTTTATCACCTTCCAGGACACACTGCTCCTCCCACCTGGCCAGACTGTGTCCCCTTCACTGGCAGCTTTTCCCAGGTCTCTTGGTTCATCTCCCAGCTCCAGGATTCCCTCTAAGTCAGTGTTTCTCCTATATGGTTGGAGGATCCAAGCATCAGGATCATCCTGAAGTGCTTGTTACTAAAGTGGAGATTCCAGGGCCCACTCAGACTCCCTGGATTCAACTCTATGGGGCCGGGCCCACGAAGCTGCATTTTCCACAGCTTCCCTAGGACAGTTGTTTTCAAAGTGTGGTCCCTGGATTAGCAGTATCTGCCTAACCAGGGAACCTGTTATTAATGAAAATTCTCAGATTCCAGATTCCAGGCTTCACCCTAGACCTACTAGAAACTCTAATCAGAAACTCTGAAGTAGGGCCCAACAAGCTGGATTTTAAGAAGCCCTCCTAGAGATTCTGATTTTGACCCACACTCCAGTTTGAGAGCCACCGCCCTAGCAGATTCTGATACAGAATGAGTTGAAACCTTGTTGTCTCAGATGATCCAAGAGTTGGCTCCCCCTTGCATAAAGCTCAGCAGGAGACACAGCTAAGGTCACACAGCAGCTTGGTAAGAGTAGAAGCTGGGACCTGGGTCCTTGGACTTCAGTACATATTCTGCTAGGTCAGGTCCACCTGTTGGATTCTTTACCAATTCAGGGTCCTCATCCTGTATACTACTGTCAGGGGGCTGCCTGTCTGATCCTCATGGATGAAGGTGGGTCTTTAAGTTGCCTTAGCCACAGGCTGGGTGGCCAGTCAACCCCAACTAGGCTCTTCGAGAGTGAAGCATGGCCTGGGTAGACTCTCCAGCCCCTTAGGATGGGAGGTTGACAAGATGGACCTTCCATGTGAACACCTAACCCAGGACATCCTCCACTTCCAAGTACAGTAAACAGAATAGAGGATAGGTTCTTTTGGTCAAATGCCTGGATAAGGGGAAACCTGACTTGAGCCGACACTCAGTGGTAAGAATGGGGATCAGATATTCATGGTTATCTTGGGATTGTGCCATGCTGAGATATCTTTTAGGCAGCCATAGCTTACAAAGGCTAAAAATGGGGGTATCTCATTTAAAGAGTACCAAAGATGGGAATACATTGTTGTTAGGAGCCAAACTTGTCATTCTCTTCCCTATCCCCAAACCTGCACCTTCTCCGATGTTACCCATCCTTTTCAGTGATACCATCACCTATTCGTTATCCGGGCCAAAAATCTAAAGCCAATCATTGGTCTATACTCCTGTCCCTGCCCCCATCCAATCAGTGACCGCATCCTATTAATTTGACCTCCTGATCATTTCTCAAATTTATTTCCACTACTCCAACTTTACTTCAGGTCAGATCATCCCTGACTTTGTTTATTGCAACAGCCATCTAACAGGTTTCCCTGCCTCTAGTCTCACCCTGTTTTGTTCTAAGGGCACGTAGGATGAGGCCTGAGAATTGGCCATTGGATTTAGCAATGAAAAAGTCATTTGTGACTTTAATGGGAGCTGTTTTGGTGGAGGGAGGGAAGCCTGATAAGAGTGAGTTTAAGAGAGAACAGTAAGAGAGAGGAATTATAGGTAGGGAGTATACCAGTGCTGTCCAATAAAAACATGGGAGGCACATATCTAATTTCAAATGTTCAGTAGTTGCATTAAAAGCAGGTAAGAGAAACAGGTGAAATTAATTTTAATAATAGATCTTACTTAACCCAGTATATCCAGTATTTTATCATTCCAATATAATCAATATAAAAATTATCACCAGGATATTTTGCTGGATTTCCTTTGAAATCCAGTGCACATTTTGTAATAACAGCACATCTCAGTTCAAACTAACCACATTTCAGGTGCCCACGAGCTGCATGTGACTAGTAACTACCATATTGGACAGCACCGGCATAGACAATTATTTCACGGAATTCAGCTTTATAAAGGGGAGCAGAGGAGCGAGGTAGTGGCCAGATGGGGAAGTAAGGTCAAGTGTTGACTTGTTGGTTTTAGAACGGGAGCTATTACACTACTTTTCGTTTATACGCTAATGGACTTAATCCAGTAGAGAGGAAGAAATTGCTTACATAAGATGACAAAACAGCGACTGGAGTGATGCTGTTGAGTAGGTGAGAGGGAACGGAACCTGGATGCAAATAGAAATTCTGGCCTTGGCTAGGACACAGGGCAGTTCATCTGTGGTGACGGGGAGTGGGGGAGTGAAGGAAGAGCATATTGGGCACTGATGCAGATAGATGGGTAAATGTGATTGTGGGAGCTTATGGAAATTTTTGTCTGATTCTTTTTTTTCTCCGTGAAGTGGGAAGCAAGGTTAATATCTGAGAGTGAGAATGGGATAGAAGTATTAAAGATTTGAGAAGAGAGAAAATATTAAATTGTGGCCTAGGAGCGAGACAGAGTGAATGGACTAGGGAAATACAGTATGATTGCCTGGCAACATGAAAGATGCACTTGAGGTTTGTGATCACGAATTTGAAATGAGAACAGTCAGCGCTGTTGTTTTTCTCTAGTACATTCAGCTGTGAGGGACAAGCAAGGCAGAGGAGGAGCTTTGAATTCAACCAGGGCTGGGTTTTCTTTCCAGCTGAGTACAATAATGAGAGGAACAATGGAGTCAAAGGCATATGCAAGGGATAATTAAAATCATGGGCCATGGAATTTAAGGACAGAAAAGGGAGCCATGAGGGACAGTAAAAAGATGGTAGGACCAATGGATCACAGACTCCAGTGGGATCAAAGAAGTGTTGGGGTCATCGTTATCGGGAATGAGCTGGAAAGATAGAAGTGGTGGTTGAAGTGGGAATGCTTGACTTGAAGATTAGGGAGGAGCTACAGATGCACATAATTATAAGGTCTCAGGCACAACCATGACAATGAGTGGCTGAGATGTGGTAAAGGGCAGTGGCATTGAAAACAAGAGGCCAAGGAACTGACACATCAGGATGCTGGAAGGATGCATCTAGATGCATGTTGAAATTAACAAGAAATCTGATGGGTGGTAGTGAGCCAGGTACTAAAGGAATGAGGGCCATGACCCATATGTCTGTAGATGACTGTGAAAGGGAAGGATAGCAGGTGGTATGGTATGGTAGTGGTGGGATTTTAGGGAGAAGGGAGGACCACTCATCTGGGACTGCAATGAAAAGAAAGAAGTTATTCACTCTGCCTACATGGGCCAAAGGAGAAAAATCAGTCACTACTTTAGAGGGCCACAGATGAAGCAGGCAGGGAGAGGTAGGTTGGGTAAGAACAAAAGGGTGAAGGGAACATTCAGAGAAGAGATTGAGGACATAGGAACTGAGCTAATGATTGATCTGTGATTTTTGCCTATCCTGTTCCCTTTTCCTGGAATTTCCTTCCTTACCTTGTACACATAGAAATTCTTCTTCATCTTTCCTCATCCTGCTCCTGCACTGCTACTTTCCTGAAACTGCTATTGCAAAGGTTACTAACTAGTGATCGGCATGTTGCCAAACCCAGTGGAAGTGCTTGTCTTTACTGTACCCCTATAGAGAAGTGTGTTCCCAGTGGAATTTTCTGTGGTGATGGGAATACTCTTTCTCTGCACTGTCCAATATGGTGGCCACTAGGCACATGTGACTGCTGAGTACATGAAATGTGGCTGATGTGACTGAGGAACCAAAGTTTTAATTCTGCTTAATTTTACTTTATTTAAACGTAATTAGCCACATGTGGCAAGTGGCTACCTTATTTATTGGTCAGTGCAAGTAATAGAGCACTTAACACTATTGATCCTTTCTTTCTTGAAACTTGATGTTCTCTTGACTTCCAGCACACCTCTCTCCTAGTTTTATGATTGCCTCTTTAATTTTGTCTTCAATCTTGACTTCTTATGGATCTTTCTCCTTCTGCTAGCCGCTTAACTGTTGCTGTATTCCAGGCTTCCTCCTTGATCCTTTTATCACATTTTGTGGACTCTCATTGATCTTATCCATACCCCAAGCCCTGTTTCCAGGCCATCTCCCTCTCCCGAGTGCTAGACCTGGACATAACAGCCTTTTGGAGACATCTGCTGGCATAGTGGATAGGCATTCAGTGCTGGCATGCTCCAACCTGATCTCATCTCTTCCCTAAATTACCTCCTCTCAGTTACTGAAGTCGTAGACCTGGAAGTTACTCTAGATGTCTCCTTCCTGTCTGACAAATTGCCAAGTCCTCTATGCCACTGCAGCAGCATTTGAACTTGTCTTCAGTCTTGTCCCTCTCCAGTCCATTGTCCACAGTGCTGCCAGAGCAGTCTAGGTAGCTGAAACATACATTTGACCTTTTTATTCTCCTTGTTAAAACCTTTCAGTGGCTTCTCATTGTATATAAGATAAAGGCCAAGTTCCCAGCATGGCAAACAAGGCTCTTCATGACCCAGCCTCACCTGCATGTTTCTCCAGGTTCATCTCCTGTCCCTTCTCACAAAGTTCTCTCCTTTCTAGTAACGCAGAACTGCTTGTAATTGTACACAAACAGCATGCAGGTTCATGGCTCCACACCTTTTCTCAGGCTATAACCTCTGCCTGGAGTTTACCCTCCTTCCTTCAAGGCCCTACCCCAACCCCTTGTGGTTCTGCAAAGCTCACCTCAACTGTCATCTTCTCCAGCTACTTTTCTTCAGTGTCTCTGTTACTTAATGCACTTACCTTACTACACCATTGCATCATTCACTTGTAAACACAGGTAGTTCTCAAGAGCGGGGACTATCTTTGCCTCCTTCTTTCCACTGTCTGGCATGGAGTCTTATTCCCAATGTGGACTCTGTAGATGTTGAGTGAATAGGTACCATGAATAAGTGAGTGACTTGAAGGAAGCAGGAAGAAGATTGGAGAGTGGGATGTCACACTGCCCAGTCTCATCTCCTTGGTATAAGTCCTTCATTGGTGGGATTATAGGATGAGAAAAGGGGCCCCTGGGAGGCCTGTGGGGATCAGTCTTGGCTGCTGCTGGTGCAATTGACTTCTTTCCCAGGACTCATAAAACTCGCTTCTGGCAGAAATCGATTTTAGGAAAAGCTATTATCTAGGTTTCCCCCTACCTTTGCAGCCGACATACTTCTCTCTTCCTGGAAGATAAGATGCTAGCAAAAAATGTCACATTTTTTCTTAAAGTAGGAAAAGGTTTTTTATATGTTTAATTTTTTGAAAGTGCCTAAGTTTCTGTTTTCTATTAGAAGAAAACTGATTTTTCACTGGGATTTTCTCAAGGGCCACATGCAGGTATACAGAAAAGAGAATGATATGTGTTTGCATACAATTTGCATATATCCATGTAGACTGGATCATCTATTCTCAGAGTACTTTCTTTTTTTATTTTTTCAAAAAAAAAATTGAATACTTGATCAACTTTTCAATGGAAAAAATCAGTAACAGTGAAAGGCAGTGGAAACCACAGTGGAAGTCCCCCTTCATAGAGATCACCTCTTTAGAAGAGTCCCCATCCTCTTCTAGTCTTCTATAAGATTTTGGATGGTTGTGGTGGCCATGATAAAAAATAGCAGCAGCCATCTGCATGCCAGGATAGCTGTCGCGTATACTTTTATCTGTTTTTCCACTCACCAGCCCTTAGAGGTAAATGTTACCCTCAGCCCACCAACAGGAAAACAGGCTTAGAGGGGTAGCAAAATTTGCCCAAGGTCACTCCTGTGGGTAGTGGCAGAGCCATGATTCAAACCCAAGGTTATCTGGCCCCAAGGCCTTTGTTTTTAAACTACTAAGCTGTATTTTCTGCCATTCGTGTACTGCTTGGTGTTTTGTCTTTTGTCCTTGCCATTACCAGCCATAGACAGATACATAGTTTGGCTGTCATTTGAATGGTAGTGGACTCTGTTGCACAGTGTTGAGGTACCATAGTTTATGTAAACATCTCCCTACTTGGTTTGTTTCCAGTTTCTCAATATTATAGATAGTACAGGTGTCAATATCTTTGCGCAAATTAGGGTGGTTTGTTGGAGTTTTTATGTATTTGATGTGGTCCACAAAGTAGTATTTTTGAGCCAAAGAGTTATAATTTTATGATTCTCCAGAAAGTCTATACCATTAATTCACCCAAGCAGTGATTACTTTTGGAGTGCCCACTGCGTACCAGGTGCTGGACGTGAAGAGGTAATTCAGAAACAGCCTCTCTCTCAGAGAACTAGCAGTCTGGTATGGGATGGATGATGTAGCACAGAATGAATGCTACTAAAGTGGGAGTTTGGGCAAGGGGCAGTGAGAGCACTGAGAAACAGTCCCCTGGTAGTATCTGTGAGTGTTCCCTTCCCTTTGCAGCACTGGGCAAGACAGGGGAGGAGCATGATAACAGGGCTGGCTGCAGAGCTGCCTCCTGGCTGAGGACATCCCCGCCAACACCCACGGGCTTTCCTGCAGCCGCCACCTGGCTCAATCACTGCTGCCCATCTGCCACTAGGGGGCGCCGAGCAGGGAGGGTGGTGGGAGGGGGGCACCCAGGACAACAGGACTGGGGGCTCCAGCAGTGGGAGGAGCGGCAGCCTAAGCACTCGTCTGTCCTCCAGGCCTCCTCTTCCCTTGTATGCCCACCGCAGCCAGGGTGACAACACGGTGCCCAGTCCACACTCATTCAGCAGACAGGAATGTGTGCATGCCTTAAGGGCATAGCTCAGTGCGTTTTCACGCACGCACCAAGCACTGTGCTGGATGCCAGGAATGTAGAAGTGGCTTGACGTGGTCCTTGACCCTGAGTTGCACTTGGTCTAGAGGGTTGGACAGACAAGGGAAGAGACAATCCAACTTGTGTGCTGGAGGTCTTCACAACTGGTAACAGGAGCAGTGAGCTCCCTAGTGAGTCCCCTGGCAGTATGTGAGAGTTCATTTCTCCAGTGCTCCACTCTTATGACTTTGACTGTGACGTTGCCCATCTTCCAACCTGGAATTTCTCCATCTATAAAATGGAGGGAATGATATCTATGTCTGCAAAGGGCCTTCTGACCCAGATATGCCTTGAGCCTAAAGCAAGCCTGAGCTTCTTCCACAGAAGAGCCCCCATCCCTGGTACCCACTTCAGTCACTGAAGAAAGTCTCCTTTCTCTTCTCCCCCACATGCTCTCCTTACATGATTTTCCTTGGCATTCTGCCCCTGACCTTTTCCTTCTGTCTTTCTACGTATGTTCCCATGACTTCAGTTACCACTGTGTACTGATGACACCTACATCTCCATGCTCGCCCCCATCTTCTTCACTGAGTTCGTGACTCATGTAACAATGAAAATAATCAGCGTTTGCTAAATTCCAGATACAATACTGTAATTACGGTATATTATCGCATCTGTCCAACAATATTGTGAATTAGGCAGTGCCACCCCATTTTATAGGTGAGTAGAACCAAGTTCAAGAGATGCTGAGACTTTCCCAAGGCCCCAAAATTGATAAATGATGGGGCCAGGATTTGCAAACCTCTACCTGTTGAGCTCCACTGCCCACGCTCTTATCCATCACACTATATGTCCTAGAGTACAGGCAGCTGCCAAAGACCTATTTCCACTTGGATATTCCTCATACGCCTCAATTTCATGTCTAAACTTGGCCTCATCATTTCCCTTCTGTGCCAATCTGCCTTTTCCTCTCTTCTCCATTGCAATAAATGGCACCATCAACCCAGTGATACCCCAGCCAGAACCCTGGGAGTCTTCCAAGATCCTTCCTCTCCCTTACCAACCCCCATCTCCCCAACAGTCTTCTCCAATCTTCTTCCACATCACGGTGATTTTTCCCCCACTCTCCTCCAACCTCGCTGCTGTTGCCTTCCAAGGCCATTGATCCTGCTCTCTTTTTGGGCTCCTGCAGCAATCTTCTTACCAGCCTCCCTGCCTCGACTCTGTCTGCTTGAGTCCATCCCCTGCACACCAGCCAGGGTGATCCTTTGCAAACACACATGTGATCACCCCACCTTACTGCTTCAAAACTTCTACTCCCTTCTGTGACTCCACAGCAGAGCTTAAAGCTGGCCACCCATGGGCTGAAATCCATCCAGAAGACATGTTTTGCTTGGTCCAAAATGTTCTTAAAACATTTTGAATTAGTCGCCAACATTGGAAAATCAGGAAATTTCACATAGAAGTTCATATATATTGGCTTCTCTTGCAAAAGTGAAAAAAATTGGTAACTCTGAGTCCACATCCCTTCAGGGCAGTGATTGGATGGAGCTGAATGGTGGTTGCCCTCTTTAGAAGGGGTGTGGGCTTTTCAGTTTGACAGTCTCCAGCATCTCCTAGCGTCTCTTAGGCCCTGATCACACCCCTGCTTCCAACTGTCTGCCTAAGAGTTGGGGCATTTGAGCTCATGACCCTGGTGCATGGGATGAAGCCCAAAGCCCTCAGCATGGCTTCTCGGGTCCTATGTGTCCCAGCCTGGAGCAGACCAGCCTTGCCGACCTCTGAGTCTAGTACCTGCTAACTTCCCCATTACACTCTCCCCTGAGGTCCCATGGAATTGTTATTCATAGTTCTCTGAATTGCCCCACTCTTGTCTGCCTCCATGCAAGCTTATGCTTTGGAATTCCTAGGCCCCTCCTTAACACCTGTTTGTCCTTCTGGGCTTTGCACCAATACTTGCTCTACCAAGAAGCATTCCTTGTGGCCCTGGCTGAGTTTTGTTTTCCCATAACAGGTGGCGCAGACCTCAGTCATCCCACCAGCTACCCTATGTTGTAGTTGTTGACTGTGAGTCTGCAATTGCACGGAACCTGCCTTCTTTATCTTCCTGTCCTCAAAGCTTTGCACAGGACTTGGAATACACAGGGTGCCTCATAACTGTTGAATGAATGGATGAATCAGTGAAAGACTGACTTGGGAAAATAATAGTCTAGGATGTGATGTCACCCCTAATTGCTTGGGATGGGGGTTCCAGGTCTTTCATTCTTCAGCATTCCCCACTCTGAGTTCCCACTCAGAGTGATACCCACAACATGGTATAAACCATGCCCCCATTCTCCAAGCTCTGGAATACATGCAGCCCTACTGGGATGGTACTTTTTAGCAATGATAGAGGTAAAATATATTATTTTTGGTATCCCTGGGGGAGAGTTGGCACATTCTTCAGTTATTTGAATGATAATGATGATAATGCCAGCATCCAACACTCACTGAGCACTTACACTGTGTCAGACCCTGAACTAAGAGCTCTCAGTATATTGTTTCATTTATTCCTCCAACACTAAGAAGTAGGTAGTACTATTGTCCCCATTTTATAGGCAAGTAAACTGAGATACAAGGATTTTAAACAACTTTTCACATGGCCCGTAAGCGGTAGAGTCAAGATTTGAACTCAAATCTAACTTCAAAGTTAACATTCTCAATCACGACACCATACTTCCTCAATGACATTTCTCTTTAGAAACATGAGGAAATAAATACGGGAATGAAGGCTATACAATTATCTATACAGTAAGATTGCAAATATTAATTTAGAAAAGAAAGAAAAGAAAATCCTGAGGCATAGAGAAAATGACCAAAGAGACAAACTCGTGAAAATTTTATTTAATGAGTACATACCACTTTTGTGATTAAAAATGTCCTCTCTTTGTAGTGACCCCGGAAACAAGTGGCAGGACAGAGGGCAGGAAGGGGCTGGGTTGAGTACCCAGCTAATCAGCGGGGCTGTCTCTTGAGTAGTTGACACTGATCAGTAGAAGGAACAGTCATCAGGCAGCAGCTGTGACCTCAGTACCTGCACCCTCATGGTGCAAAGGTGAAGTGGGTCACTATTCCTGCCATCTCACCATCTCCCCTCTTCCTCCAGGTGCTTACACTCCAGAGCCCCTCAGCAGTTTCCGGTGGGCTCTTCTCTCAACTGGCCTCATGTTCTTTTATCACTTCAGCGTCTTGCAGATCCTCGGCCTGGTAAGTTTGGTTATATCCCCTTCTATCCCCTCTGTTTGCAGTTCTCCATAAATCTCGATAATCCTGGTTGGCGCTGGCGTATCACTTTGTTTTGAAAATACAAGATGCTAAAGGCCAGGATGTCAGATTGTTGTGTCTGGATTGCTGATTTATGATCTACAGCCTTGGCCTGTCCAAAGAGTTTTCTGAGTCTTTCAGTAATGACTGTTTCTTTCATCCCTGGGGAGGCAAGGATGCCTTTCACTCATGGCCACTTGGGTCGGAAACAATGAGCTGCAACTGGAAAGTGGTTTGTTGTGGACCCCATGGGGAGGCAGGACCCTAACCCTGGCCCTTGGCCTGGGGGAGTCTTCTGACCTTGGGTCCATCCTGGGCCGTTTCATAGGCCCTGAAGGCTGGGCTATTCCCTGAGCTTCATGGCCAGTGGAAGTGTGGTGTTGGGGAAATCCTGTGGCATTCTGGGGTGTTTAGAGCTTCCTGGAGTCATGAAGAATGGTTGGACTCAGTAGCTGAGTTATCCAGAGCCCAAAATTGCTGAGTGGAAGAGTGTATTTCAGTGGCAAAATGAGTAGGAAGAGCTCAGGGCTGGAGCTGGGAGTCAGGAGACCCAAGTTCAAGTCCTGGCTCTGCCACTGCTCTGAATGAGTCACCTCATCCTTGAGGGCAGAGGGTTCTCCACCTGTCTGTGACATGGTATAAAAGCCCCAACTTCCCTGAGAGGTGGTGAGGACTCGTCTTTAATGTGAACAGGCTTGAAGGGCTTTGGAAGGCAGGTGCCGCGACCGTCCTTGGGGCAGGTGTGGCATGTCTGGTTTTGTGTGCAAGCGGCAGTAATGTAGCATTAGCCATGTGGAGCCTCGCGTGACCTAGCCTGACTAGGGCGTGTAACCGATGTCCCCAACACCTTTGTAGAAGCAGTCACTTTCTCTTCCTCATTCTGGTGTATGGCTCTGCTCGGGTTTGCTGGGGGCTTAGTCTGAGCTCCTTGCCAATAGTGTGAATGCTTCCCGCGCTCTCAGGAGGAAGCCATACAAAGTTCACACCCTTACCACTCACTGCTCTCCACTGGGACCCAGATTCCAGCGGCATCAGTGTGCTCATGTCACTCTACATACCATGCTCAGGCAACGCCGCCTACAAGGAGGGCAACCCTCACCCCATTCCTCAACGTAAACCCCCATCCATCTTGCATGAGTCCATTCAGGTACTACTTCTGTCATGGAATCTTCTCTGAGGACTCAGCCCCCATATTGTATGCTCCTCAGACCTCCTCATTGTGTATAAAGCTCGGTGAGCCCTGTCTGGTTTGGGGTCAGATGTAGTAAACCTTTGACCACCCCCACTTGATTGATTGCCAGTTACGTGGAGGCAGGGACCACGCTGTGGGCTGTACTTTTAGCCTGCAACACCTCTCCGGGGACTAGGCACATAGTAGATGCTCAGGAATGGCAACAAGTTCTGGGCCCAACCAGAAGGCAAGACCGTGAGCAAAACTGAACAGCTTTTCCACTGGACAGCCCTCCCCCATCACCTCCAGAGGCCTCTAGCCTTGACTCACTCAGAAAACCGAGGGAAGAGAAGAAATCCCTTTATAAACAGGTGGGGATTGGTCAATCCCTCCTTGTCTAGTCCCCCATTAGGTAGAGATGGCTGAACTGGCAGAAGCCAGAGAAAGCCTAAGGATGGTGAACGCTCACTCTACCTCCCTTGTCCCTGCAGGTCACCGAAGTGAATTTGAACAACATGCTGTGTCCGGCCATCTCAGACCCATTCTACGGCCCCTGGTATCGCATCTGGGCCTCGGGACACCAGACTCTCATGACCATGACCCACGGGAAGCTGGTCATCCTGTTCTCATACATGGCTGGGCCCTTGTGTAAATATCTGCTGGATTTGCTCCGGCTTCCAGCCAAGAAAATAGACTGAAGGTGCTTTTTTTTTTTTTTTTTTCTTTTTTTTTCTCCCTGAGGAAGCAAGTCATGACTTGACTTGGAGAACACCCAGTTCTTGATGAAATCATGGGAGAGGGCAGTAGGATGTTTGGTGTATTTCTTTTTCCTCCTTTCTGTCCCTTTCTTCTACCACTCTTCCTTCCCCAGCTCTTCCCCCTAGGATGTCTCCTTGAGCCTGGGGTGTAGTGCTGGGCGCTGGATTTTCCTCCTTCCCTTTGGCTCTCTCTCTGCTCCTAGTGGCCTT
>NC_045445.1:43863764-43886973 GCF_002776525.5 Piliocolobus tephrosceles | reverse complement strand
TTAACAACAGCTGGTTGAGGAGAAAGGGAACAACAAGTAGTAGTAGTTCTTCTGGCATCGAAGCAATGAGATTGCGTTGTGTTTCATTTCTCCACTGCCAGGGACCTCCAGGCTTATGCTGGCGTCCCATTTAGTCTCCAGCACGGCTCTTACCACAGGGGACTGAGGCCTTGTTTCTATACCAGCGGCAAGCCCAGAGCCGAGGGATTTCACAGCTCATGGTCAAGACAGAACCAGCCAGATTCTGGTCACTGGTGTCCCATGACTCAGAGTAAGCAGCCAACCAGCACTCCTTCCAGGATGCTGCCTGGGATGGGAGGTGAGAGCACCAAGCAGCCCAAGGGCTAGATTCCATTGAGAAGGTTGGAGACCTGTTGCAATGACAAATCCAAAGTGAAGAGGGTCAAGATATATGCAGTACTAGGCCGGACCCTGTGTGAATTCTGCCTGTGAGAGTTGAGAACTGATGCATATCCCAATCAGAAGTGAGCACAGAAAACTGTGATTTGAATCATACACTCTGTTTTAGGTAAATGCTGATAATAGATATGATTTTAATCTTGAGTGCCCCTTAAATGTGTTCCCTCTCCCTCCCTCCCCTTCCCCCTCTCTTCCTCACTCAGGCAGCTTCAGGGAAGAATGAGCTGGAATTGGCTGGTTGATTGGTTTTTGAGTTTGGAGAATCCTCGCATCAGGGCCCTTGCATCTTCCATTTCTGGAAGACCCTGTAGGTCTGTGTCTTGGTTTTATAGGGAATGTCAGCATCCTGGGTTTGAGCAGCTATAGCTCTTGCCACTGTTGTTTCCCTAGGGCCAGGTTTCTTCAGTGTACCCCAGACTCAGTGCTGAATCGTTTAATGTGGGGGACATCACCTCCTCCTCATCCTGTCTACCCCAAAATCTTATGTCTAGATTGAAAGGGGGCTGCCAAGGAATTAGGTCCTCATGGGTGGAGGTTCAGGTGCTCCACAAGGAGAAACTTTTGTTGAATGACTTCAGCTCAGTTATGCACAGACCTCAAGAAGGCAGGAAGTGGCTGGGCATTGCTGACTCTGCACTGACTCCCACTAGGAACAGATTTGCTTAAGAACAGAAGAGATCATTTGGTGACTTTGTCTGGTGAGCCTCCCTTCCCCTCTCCAACTCTAGGCAATGCAGTTGACCTAGGCCAGTTCCAGTATTTCCAGTTTGACCACGTTTGACTTACATTGAGCTTCGGTGCCTCAGTGGTCATAATTTTAGCAAATGGACCTATAGGAAGCGACCCTGGGAGGGACGGTCCTTCTGCAGAGGCCTGCAGGCATTGAGGCTGTCATTCCCCAGGGCCTGGGGAGCAGGAGGGGAGAGCACCAAGTGCTCTTACTCTCCTGAGCTCCTTTTGATGTGTAAGCTTTGTTTTTGCCCTCTTTGAAAGCAGGGCCAAACGTTTCTTAGTGCCTCTCACCCTAGAGTGGCCCTCCAGTGGAGGCGCTTCTTGAATGGCTGGATTGGCTCTGCCCACCATCAAACTGCTACATGTAGGAATTGCTGGTGAGGAAATGCACGACGCCTCAGTGCCCCTTGGCCTCTTTACAAAAGGAGAAGTTGGAAGGGGATTGTGGGAGGAGCCCCTGGGGGCCTGGCCTGTCCTCCACCAGAACTTGGAGTTGCTGCCAGCAGAGGATCTGTGCCTCAGCTGAGAACTAGCTGCGGAATGTCATAGGGGTGTGCCTGTGTAGGCCCTCTCCTCCTCCTCGTTTCTGTGGCATGGCACAGGTTGCCTGGTTGCTCGAGCTTTCCCCATGTTGGCATGCTTGCCTTCACTCTGTCTACAGCTTAGCACCCCATTCTGGAGGGCACTTTCTGGTGCTTGGAAGGAGAGAAGAAAGCAAAAGCCACATGCTTGGCATGGCCAAGCCAGAGACAGATCTACCTGTCAGGGGAAGGAAGAAGTAAAAGGGGCATGCAGGGCTTTCGGGGGCCAGATTGGCTCAGAAACATGTAGGTCAAAAGAACAGAGGGGGCCCAGTCCATAGGCTTCACAGGGAGCCATGGCCTGTATTTGGGGCACTGGGGAGCAGCAGGCATCTGAACTGGTCTGGATCTCACTCTTATCTTGGGCCAAGCCAACGTGGAGAGAAGCAACCCAAGCAGACCCCTGGCAGCCTGCCTTACAGGGTAGCCCGCCTTATAGGGTAGCTCTCATATCTGCGCAGTGCCAGCCCTCTACTGCCCCAGCTTTGGTACAGGACTGAGGGAGAAGCCGGAGCTTGCACACCCAGTGGCCAGCGGGGCTGTCTTCCCAGCTCCTCCTCAGGGCTTTCCTGTCAGTGCCAAGCCAGTTCCCCAGCCAGGTTTCCATGTGTCATTTGCCAGCGTGTGGGAGCTCTGCGCGTGTGTGAGGGTGTTTGTAGAAGAGGGCAGTTTCCTTTCAAATGGCCTCAGGAAGGGAAAAGAGTGCTCCCTTCAGCCCCCAGGTAGCCTTGGCCAGGAATATGGGCCGAGGAGAACAGTCTGTGGAGCTGACCAACTTGCGGCATCCACTCGAAATAGCAGAGACCCAGTCACGCCTACTTCCGGTTCTCCTTGCCCTCAGTATTTGGTTTTGTACACCAAAGATGATCTGGCCCATCTTCCTCCCAGAGGCACAACAGTAATGCGTTCCTCTGTCAGCCTGTGAAGGCATGCAGGGTTCTGAAGCCACAGACTCAGTCTCCCCAAGTCAGCAATCTCTTTCTCTCTCTCCTCAAACTTCATCGCATTCATAGAAGCTGCTTGCAGGGTCGCCGGGCTAACCAGGGTGACCGGCGAACTTTACCGTACAGTACCTCAGTCTAGCTGTCAGATCATCCCTTTTGCTGTAGCCTCTGTTGGGGTTTTTATATTTGTGATCATTGGTAATTCGGTGTCTTCTGAAGTGGGCACAGCTCCCCACAGAGAGCAAGTTGTCAGCAGGTCTCTGTGCACTGGTGTTGGGGCAGGGCAGTGCCCTGGGGGTGAGCGAGGTGGCTCAGGGCAGAAGGGCCCTGTTCCCCCCTCCCTCTGCCAAAAAGACTTCCTCGGATTTGTAGACGTTGACCCAGGGTCATCTGTCCCCTCCTGAAGAAAATTTTCTTACTGGTTTCTACTGAAGGGGAGGTAGGGGAGGAGGAAAAAAGGACCATGTGTGATGCTGTTAGACAAGACACTGATGCTGATTCTGGAGGGTCTCCTGCAGGCCCTCGTGGGCTCCTTGGCAAGGCCCCAGGCTGGGAAGGAGCTCCCCCCACGGCCCATCCTGCCCGCACTGTGGTGGGCAGAATCAATGACAGGGAGGCAGCCCTCCTATTGTGTATATGGAGTGGGCTGATTTGGGCTCAGGAAAACCTAGTCGCTTGTTGCTCTTGTCTGTGACATTTTTGTACACTGGTTTGCTACTCATGGCAAGAAACAGACAAAACCCCGTGACAAACAAAACAAAACAAAACAAAAGTCATTTCAAACAGAGCTGTTGTTTTGGAAACTCTTTCTTTTGGTGTCCATTTTTGTGTTCTATTTTAAAGAATCTTTCATTTACATTGGTATGACTGTAGTGAAGAGAATACGATCGGCTGGTCTGTAATGGTTTCTGCCAGGAGCTTAGCAAATGCCTCTGCCCCTGTTCGCCTACCCCGTCCTTCCTCAGTTCCCAGCTGGGATTGCTATGCACTGGGCAGACCCCTCGCTGTCTCCCCTGAACCCCCACACAGTGGCTTCCCTTAGAACCAGTCTTTAGACTCTCCCTAAACAGCAGCAGGCCGAGGATTTTTATCAGGCTGGTTCTTGAGTGCTCTGTGCCCCCACCAGTTTGCTCACCTCTTGGGGCATTTTGTAATATGTTTTCTCTGTCTTGTAAAACCTTTTGATTGTACCGAAATGGTTTCTGCAGTCGCCTTTGGAAATAAATGGTCATTAATTTGTGTACTTAGCATTCTGAATTTTAGTCTCAGGTGTTTCTGTTGTCGAAGATCCTTGAATGAAAAGGAACCCTTACCATGGGGCTTACTGTTATAATGTTTTTTAATTTACTGTTATTAAAAGATACATGAGAACCCAGGAGTCCTGGCCTTGCTTCCCAGAACACTCTCAGAAGGCCCTCTGCTTTGAAAAATAGTCACAGGGGCCTCTGGCCCTCTGTGCTGTGGAAGACCCTCAAAGGACAGCTGGGCTGTCTCAGCGCACCTTTGTCCTGGGAGCTGTGTGGCTGGCTGGCCTTGAATTCCCACACATTGCCTACTTCTGCCAGGGACCCAGCAGGCCATTTGCTCTTAGCAGAGGGCTTGTCTGCCAGGCACATTTGCTGGGCTCTCTGGGACCCAAAGTGCACCGGGCTAGGCTGGAGGACTGAGCTGGAGAAGGCAAACACATTCAGGCCCACCCAACCCAAATTTCCTGCGGGTCAGCTCTGCACCAGCACTTCTCAGCACAGTCCTGCACCCAGCGTGGGTTGGACCATGAACGAGATAGCCTTACCCTTTGGAAGCAGACCTGCTTTTCCAAGGCTACCTGCCGAGCAGCCCATGATGACTGTGATTGGCCCTTTCACACAGGACAGAAGCCCTGTTCAGGCTTTTGCCTGGGCTGCTGTTTCTACAGGGGAGAGGTAGCCAGATAGGGAGGGGTAGCAGAGCTGAAAGGCACAGGAAGAAAGGGGGCCAGATATGGCGAACGGGAAGGACAGAAGGGCTGGTGGAGAGGAGGTGAGGAGAGTTGGTTCGTGTTCTTCCCCTATGTGTTCTTTTTCAGGAAGAGAGCCAAAAAAGACAATGACCTAAGCCATTGCCATCCCTACCCTGGGCAGTCTTTGTACAGCTAGCCAGACCTGGCAGCCAGTGCAGGTGGATCTCCTCATTTGCCAGTGGTTGGGCACCCAGGCTATGAATGAGGCAGGGACTTGCAATCGTGGACTGGAAGATGAGCAGCCTAGAAAAGTCACTTATCTTGCTGCCTCAGGTTCTTTATCAGCAAAGTAGTAGCTCCAACTGCTTGCCAGGCATGGAGCTAAATCCCTCCCGTTACCTCTTAGAATCCCCATCAAAGTACAATGAGCTGACTGGCAATGCTGTCCTTGTATGGTAGGGAGAAACTGAGAACATGGAGGCTCACTCAGAAATGGAGGAGCTGGAATTGGAAGCTGGTTTTGTTAGACCCCAAAACTCACAGGCTCTCCACTCTCCACCAGCTTCCACTGCCTTTCCAGTGTGCTGGCGTTGCTGGGCAGACCCTTGCCCAGGGACCCCCGGTCCTTATAGAAGTGGAAAGAGAGCCGGGCAGTGGTGTGGAAGATGAGAGAGAAAGGGGAGGCCCACAAGTGCAGAAAGCAGAGGAGTCATGGCCTGTCAGCAGCAGCCTCAAAGCAGAGCTGAAAGGCACAGGAAGAAAGGGGGCCAGGCGAAGGGGAAGGATGGAAAGAGGCTGGTGGAGAGGAGGTGAGGAGAGTTGGTTCGAGTCCTTTCCCCATGTGTTCCTTTTCAGGAAGAGAGCTAAAAAAGACAATGACGCAGGCCATTGCCGTCCCTACCCTGGGCAGTGCATCTGCCCCTACCACCGTGCCCATCCCCACTGCAGTCTGTATTCCCTCCTGCAGGCCACAGTCTTTTCAAATGCAAATCTGCATCCCTTCCCTGGGCCCCTCGCTCTAGAATATAAAGCCCAGGCTCTTTCATGTAACACACAAGCCCTGGGCTCTGTAAGCATCTTCAGCCACATCTCCTGCACCCCACACTCCCAAAAGAAGCATGCACAGAGACCCTTCACTCCAGTGGGATCGTACTCCCCTTTGGCATGCCGCCATTTCCCAGGTCCTTGCCATTTGTTTCCTTCGTGCTGTTTTCTCAGCTCCCCACTCTCCCGTTTCATCCTAAGGCCTCCACACGAAGGCTAGCTCCTCTTTGCATTCTTCCCCAAGCCCCAGGCTACGTTAGGTGCTGGTCCACTTTGCTCCTACGGCACCTGGTACTAACTCTGGCCACCATTTGCCCCCCCCTTACATGATTCATTACTGGTCTCGCTCCCTCCGTAGACGTTAAGCTCCTTGAGGGCCAGCTGGGATCTGATTCATCCTCCAGCCCCTGGTACAGGGCCCATTCCATAAGAAAGTGCTCAGTGAACAAGGATCTTCCAGCTGAGTGCTAAAATAGGGTAGGGGGCACCACTGTTCTTTGATGGAGAACCCTAGGCTTCATAAGCCATGCCCATCCCATGAATTCTCCTGGATGGGGCTGGGATGCCTTTGTTTGCCCAGGCACCTCAAGCTCCTTGCCGAGGGGCCCCATCCTGCTTCTCTGCAGGGCTCTGTATAGTTGGTGTCCTGGATAAGGAGGCAGTATTGTGAGGGAAAAGCTCTAAGACCAACGGCAACTGTTCCACCTGACTCTTCCAACTGCTTTTCCATCTCCTCCATAGCTGTTCTTCACCACCAGGGTCACCCCTTCCTTCCCTGGAGGCACACAGAGTTGGTGTTTGCATGGCAAAAGCCCCACCAGCCCATGGAATGTGTCATCCACCCCCGACGGGTAGGGAGCAGCTTGAGATGGTTACAGCCTGATCCCCCAATGAGCTTTTGCCTTGTCCTGGTTTGCCAATGCCAGTGGAGGGACAGAAATACACAGATGTCAGTCTGACAAATGCAGTGATTTAATCAAAGGATGTGTGCTTTGCTAACCTTGGCCACAGGCAAGGCCAACGTAGTCGAAAGTCAGGGACTCTGTTAGTGCCTGAACTCACCCTCCCCACAGTCAGCACTCTGCCCAGCATCCGAATTGCACACCTGGGATGTCTGAGCTGTTGGGCAAAGGGGTTTAAGAGCCAGGGAGGCAGTAGGGAGAGGCTTCTCCTGTGGCTCATGGATGCCCTCCACAGCTGACTTCTTAACTTTCAATAACTCCTGCATCCCAGCCAGCCGGTAATCTCTGCATTTCACACCGAGGCAGGTCTTTTTGCAATGGGAGTGGATGCTTCCTTGACACATCTCTGCTAGGAAACAGGGCCAGTAGCATGAGTCACAGAGCTGTTCTCCTGTCCAACAACCTATTCTCAGCCCCACCACTGCTCCAGCCAGCAGGCCTCTCTGCTCCCTTCCACACTTCCCCTCTCTATCCAAGGGGCTTGCCCAGGTGATGCCAACCTGCCATTGCTGTCCCTTCGCTATACTCAGGAGGCTCATGCTTTTTGGTCTTATATTTTTAGAAAGCCCTTGGGCTCGCTAGTATTCTGCCCCCTGAGAACAGAGGGACCTTCCTGTGCATTCCAAGACATACACTCAGATTTCTAGCATGTCGGAGCTAATAAGATACCTCTAGTACAGTGGATTGTCGATTTCGTTGCGCATTTATCACCTGGGGAGCTTTAAAAATCTCAGTGCCCAGGCCTCACCCAAGCTTATAATTCAAAGCAAACTTCTTTTGCTTTCAAGTCTCCAGGCAGGTTCTGAGTCATCTCTTTGACCTGACCATCTATAGCAGTGCCTTTTAAAAAAATGAAATATTTAAGATATACCAAAGGTATGAAGAATAGTAACTGAATCCAGCTTAAAAAAAGAACATTACCGATACAGTTGAAGCCCCCTTGCTCCAGAGGTTTACAGAATCTTCCTCAGCACCTCAGGGATGCTGGGAGAAGTCACCTCAGGCAGCAGGGGACGCATGGGAGTAGAGTGGGTGGTGCTCTGGCCTTTCCCCTGGCTTCACCCAGAACAACTCCAGTTTTATTCTGTTTTGTATATTGAGGTTTTGTAAATAACTTTGTTGGGAAAAGGACCTAAAAGTTACTTATTTACAAGCTCAGTAGTTCTATCTCTATCCTTTGCCTTAATAATAGTTGTTGTCCTGTAGTAGTCAAACCAGCATTGTAACAGGACTGAGCAGGCAGGGCCTGCCGTCCCAGTTCTTCCCTTTCAGGTCCCGAGTGCCCTTGGCAAAGTCATACCTTTCCTGAACTCCATTTGTAAAATAGTAATAAATACCCTTGTCTAGCTTACCCCACAGGACATCTGTGAGGAATCCAGTGAGATCAATGGGTGTGAGAGGGCTCTATAAAGTTCTGTCCAGTGGAAGGTGTTCCTATTTCCAGACAGTTTGGTTACTATGCTTGTTCTTAGAGCACAGAGGTTAGCTGGGGTTTTGACTGCACTCATACCCAATCTGCCTTAATGTGCCCTGTGTGGTTGTGGTCTGTGGTGTGTTTGTGAGCGGGTGTTTGTGTGTAGGACAGGTGATACCTCAGTTTATTTCATGGACTCTAAGACACATTTTTTTTTTTTTTTGCATTTTAACATCATTAAAATTGGAATGCATCTTAAAATCAGTGGCATGACAGTTTAATCAGCAACTTTCTTCTTTTTCAGCAGTATATAAAATAACAGACATCTTATAATCTAAGGCATATCAGAGTCAATGAAATACTGTAATTGTTAACTTAGATTCCTCTTCCTCTTCCCCCATGAAAGTCACCTTCTTGCTAGAGAAAACCCTTTTGGAAAAATATACAGACTTTTAGCTTCAGCCTCATTCTAACACTCCTCTTTTTCTTCCCTTCCCTGCCAGCATCCACCCAGGCCAGGCAAGCTTTCTGCTTCTTGACCAGAAGGGGACCCACTTTGTTGAGCTCTCTCTTGAGACAGATGGTTCGTGGGACATGAGAGGGAAGAGGCAGAGTATACCTGCATAAGGAAGCCCACTGTGCCAAATGACAGGGAAGGAGTCAGACAAGCTAGGCCACCCAGCCCCAATAGCTCTGGTTTCTTTCTTTCCCCAACAGCAGCCTGGCCAGACAACCCAGCCTGCTTCCCTGGGGAACTCCTAGGGCTAGTCATTGCCAGAGGTGAAGTAAGCTGGCAGAAGTAGGGGTGGGGTGTGAAGCCCAACGTGTCCTGAACTCCCTGGGTTGATGTGAGTGGCTGTCTGGCCCATGCAGAAGAACACACTGATTTCCCTACCTCCTCCAACAAGGTCGAAGAAGAGTCAGGTAGTAAGCCTTTCAAGGAAAAGCAGCACTTTGTCCTAGGGCACCCTGAGCCATGGGCATTTCACTGCAGTTAGGAATTGCCACCAACATCCCCTCAGTCCTGGCAGTCACTCAAATTAAACTCTGCCCTTGTAACCTTTAGGCCATCCTCTTCCAGAAGGGAAGAGGAGTGTCTGCATAGTGAGATCTAGGGATACTTGGTCACAGGAAGCCGCTTTTGGACATTTCTCCCCCAGAGAGCTTAGCAAGACATGATCAGCCTGGATTACAGCTGCCCTCACGTAACTGGGTTAAAGTGTTGGCCTACTTAGGCCCCTCCTGCAGTGGCCTCCTTCAAAGCTGATGAGGCCGATTAGGGGGCTATTTCTGAGATCTCGTCATGTACCCAGAAGCCTGAGGGCGGTCCTCCCCTGACTAGAAAGACAATGACTAAGGCTGGACAGCCAAGGGCAGAGTGAGATTTGCCCATAGGAGAGCATTGCCGTCAGAACTCATGCATTCTTGTAAGAGAACCAAATAATATCAAGGCTGAGTCCCTGGATTTTGAACTTCAAAAACCAAACCAACCAATCAGTTTTCAGGGATAGGCCTAGTCCTACACCTTTGCCATCTTCAGAGCTAAAGAGAGATAGCAGATCGCCAAAATAAAATCTTCAATTATAGTTGTAGTCACTAGCCTCCACTCAGTAGGTTCTGTGCATTTGAGATTGTTAACTAACCTCTGAGCCTCAGTTTGCTCATCTACAAAATGGCAATAATGATAGCATCTACTTCATAGGCTATCGTGAGGATTGAAAAGAAAAGGCACATAAGGCACTTGGCACAGTACCTGGCAGCACATTCGTTAGATACCACCACTACCATCACCACAACCATTACCACCACCATTGTCACCATCATCATCCTCATCAAGACAACAGTGAACGGGAAAAGCTCAGTCTCTGGAGCCTGACAAACTTGGTTTGAATCCTGACTTTGCCACTTCATAGTTAGGTGGCCTCAGATAAGTGACAACTTCCTTGAACTTGATTCTTATTCTGTCAAATGGGAAACTCATAAGGCTATTGAAAAGTGTATAACATGGTTCTCCACAGTAAGCACTCAATAAATGTTAGCTATTATAATTATTAAAAAGGAGTGGTCAAGGTCAGTGGTTGCCAGGTGTTAGGAGGATACGGAGATGAATGGGCTAATAAGCACAGAGGATTTCTAGGGCAATGAGACTACTATTCTGTATAATACTATAATGGCGGATACATTTCATTATGTAGTTGTCAAAACTCATAGAATATACAATACCAAAAGTGAACCCTAATGTAAACTTTGGACTTTGGATGATAATGATGTATCACCGTAGGTTCATCAGTTGTAACAAATGTGCCACTCTGATGCAGGATGTTGATAGTGGGGTAGGCTGTGTGTGTGGTGGGTATATAGGAAATATAGGGGAACCCTGTATACATTTTGCTCAATTTTGCTGTGAACCTAAAACTTCTCTGAAAAATAAAATCTATTTAAAATGAAAAGAAAAAAATGGGAGCAATCATGCTAGATTGTTATAAACTTAGGATGTTAGCTATAATCCCCATGATAACCACTAAGAAAATAACTAAAATAGAGAGAAGAGGAAATGAAGTGGGAATCAAAGTGGATATTACCAAAAAAATACATCAAACACAAAAGAACGCAGTATAGGAGGAACTGAGGAACAAAAAAAGATATATAGCACAATGGCACAAGTCCTTTATTATCAGTAATCACTTTGAATGTAAATGGATTAAGCTCACCAATTAAAAGACAGACACTGGCAGAATGGATTAAAAAACAACATGATCCAATTATATGCTACTGACAAGACACTCGGTTTAGACCTAAAGATACAGGGGTTGAAAGTGAAAGGATTAAAATAGATATTCTATCCAAATGGTAACCACAAGAGAGCTGAGATGGTTAAAAAATTGTCGTAAAAAATGAAGAAGGAAATTTTTACTGATAAAGGGTTAATTCATAAAGAAGATATAACAATGATAAACAAGTATGCACCAAACAACAGAGCTCCAAAATATGTGAAGTGAACACTGATGGAATTAAAAACAAATAGTAGACAGTTCTACAATAATATTTGGAGACCTCTGTATGCCACATTAAATAACGGATAGAACAACTAGACAGAAGGATCAGTAAGGAAATAGTTTCAACAACACTATAAACCAACTAGATCCAATAAACATACAGAACACTATATCCCACAACAGCACAATACACATTCTTCTCAAATGTACATGGGATATTCTCCAGGTTAGAGCATATATTAGGCCATAAAACAATTATTTTAAAACATTTTAAAATGCTGGAATTACACTAAGTATGTTTGATCAAATGGAGCAAAGCTAGAAATCAATAATGAGAAAAACTGGAGATTTTGCAAATATGTGGAAATTAAGAACATACTCTTAAAGAACCAATGAGTCAAAGGAGAAATCACTAGGGGAATTAGAAAATGCTTTTAGATGAATGAGAATGAAAATATAACATACAGCAACTTATGGGATACAGTGAAAGCAGCGCCCAGAGGGAAATTTATAGCCGTAAACACATACATTAAAAAAGAAAGATCTGAAACCAATACTCTAACTTTACACCTTAAGGAACTAGAAAAAGAAAAGCAAACGAAACCTAAAGCCAGCAGAGGGAATGAAATAATAAAGATTAGAGCAGAGATAAATGAAATAGATAATAGAAGAAAAAGAGTCAATGAAACCAATAGTTGGTTGTTTGAAAGGATAACCAACCATAACCAAGTGGGATTTATTCCAGGAATTTAAAGGTGGTTTGATGTAAGAAAATCAACCAGTGTAGTACACCACAGTAATAGAACAAAGTGTGTGTGTGTGTGGGGGGGGGGGGGTGGGGGGGGGTGGGAACGTGATCATCTCAATATATGCAGAAAAACCATTTGACAAAAGTTAATACTCTTTCATAATAAAACACTCAGCACACTAGGAGTAGAAGGCAAATGCCTTAACATGATAAAGGGGCATTTATGAAAAACCCACAACTAACATCATACCTAATAGACAGAGACTGAAAGCTTTCTCCTAAGATCAGGAACAAGACCAGGATGTTTATGTTTACTTCCGCTATTCAACATAGTATTGAAAATCCTAGGCAGAGCAGTTAAGCAAGAGAAAGAAATGAAAGGCATCCAAATTGGAAAGGAAGAAGTAAAACTATCTCTGTTTGCAGATAATATGACTATATTCCCATAGAATACACATACCAACAACTACTAGAGCCAATAAATGATTTCAGCAAAGTTGTAGTGTATAAGATCAACACACAAAATCAGTTATGTTTCTAAATGCCAGTAATAAACAGTCTGAAAATAAAATGAAGAAAAGCAATCTCCTTTATAATAGCGTCCAAAATAACAAAACACCCAGTAATACATTTAACCAAGGAGGTAAATGACTTGTACACTGAAAACTAGAAAATACTGCTGGAAGAAATTTTAAAACATCTAAATAAATGGAAAGACATCCTGTGTTCATGTACTAGACAAAATATCCAAATGGCAATAGTCTCCAAAGCCATCTACACATTCAGTGCAATCCCTATCAAAATTCCAATGGCTTTTTTTTTTTTTTTTTTTTGCAACAATGGAAAAGCCAGTCTTCAAATTCATAAGAGAACTCAAGGAGCCTTGGACAGCCAAAACAGTATTGAGAAAGAAAAACAAAGTAGGATTACACTTCCTGATCTCAAAACTCACTGCGAAACTACAGTAATCAAAACAGTGTAGTACTGGCATAAAGGTGGACATACAGACCAATGGAATAGGATAGAGAAATAATAGAAATGAATGCAGACCTCTATGGTCAACTGATGTTCAACAAGGATTCCAAGAACATTCAATGGGGGAAAGAATAGTATTAACAAATAGTGTTGAGACAACTGGATAACCACATGCAAAAGAATGAAGTTGGACTGCTACCACACATCACATACAAAATAGCTCAAAGTAAGTCAAAGACCTAAATATAAGGAATAAAACTATACAACTAATAGAAGAAAACATAGAAGTAAATCTTCATGATCTCAGATTTGGCAGTGGATTCTTAGATTTGACACCAAAAACATTAGCAACAATAGAAAAAAAATAGATAAGTTGGACTTCATAAACGTGAAAAACTTTTGTCCGTCAAAGGATATTATCAAGAATATGAAAAAGACAAACTACAGAGAGAAAATATTTGCAAATCATATATCTGATAATGGTTTAATATCCTGAATATATGAAGAACTCTTACAATTCAACAATAAAAAGTGAAACAATCAGCCGGGCGCAGTGGCTCACACCTGTAATCTCAGCAGTTTGGGAGGCCGAGGTGGGCAGATCACGAGGTCAAGAGATCAAGACCATCCTGGCCAACATGGTGAAACCCTGTCTCTACTAAAAATACAAAAATTAGTTGGGCGTGGTGGTGTGCGCCTGTAGCCCCAGCTACTCGGGAGGCTGAGGCAGGAGAATCGCTCAAACCGGGAGATGGTGGTTGCAGTGAGCCGAGATTGAGCCGAGATTGTGCCACTGCACTCCAGCCTGTCTCAAAAAATAATAATAAAAGTCAGTCTGATTAAAAACTGGGCAAAGTACTAGAATGGACATTTTTCCAAAGAAAATATACTAATAGCCAGTAAGCACATGAAAAAGTGTTCAATATCAATGATCTTTAAGGAAATACAAATCAAAACCATAATGAGATGCCACTTCATATCCACTAAGATGGCTTAAATCAAAAAAAGAAAAGTAATGATAGTGAGGATGAGAAATAGGAACCTATATACATTGCTTCTGGGAACATAAAATGGTACAGCCACTTTGGAAAATGGTTTGGTGGTTCCCCAAAAAGTTAAAGGTAGGCTGGGTGCAGTGGCTTATGCCTGTAATCTCAGCACTTTGGGAGGCTGAGGCAGATGGATCACTTGAGGTCGGGAGTTCAAGACCAGCTGACCAACATGGTAAAACCTCATTTCTACTAAAAATACAAAATGAGCTGGGCGTGGTGGCACATGCCTGTAATCTCAGCTACTCAGGAAGCTGAGGCAGAAGAATCACTTGAACCCAGGAAGTGGAGGTTGCAATGAGCCAAGATCGTGCCATTGCACTCCAGCCTGGGCAACAAGAGTGAAACTCCATCGCTAAATAAATAAATAAATAAATACATACATACATACATAAATAAGTTAACGATAGAATAACCACATGACTCGGTAATTCTCCACTCCCAAGCATATATCCAAATGAAATGAAAACATGTTCACACAGAAACTTGTACACAAATGTTTATATAGCATTGGTCCTAAGAGCCAAAAGGTGGAAGCAATCCAAATATCCATTATGATGGATAAACAAATTGTGTTACATGATACAATGAAATATTATTCAGCCATAAAAAGGAACAAAGTACTAAAACATGGTACAACTTGGATAAACCTTGAAAACATACTGAGCAAAAGAAGCCAGATACAAAAGGTCACATATTATATGAGTCCATTAATATGATATATCCAGAATAGGTAAATTCAGAGAGATGGAAGGAAGATTAGATGTTACTTAGTGGGGAGGCGGATGGGAGTTGGCGAGTGACTTCTCTTAATGGGTGTGGAGTGTTTTTATGGCGCGATGAAAAAGTTTTAAAGCTAGAGAGAGCCAGGGGTTGCACAACATTGTGAATTCACTAACTACCGAAGTGTACATTTTGAAATAGTTAATTGTATGTTATATGAATTTTGCCTCAAAAAAATGTCCAAAAAGGGAGCGAGATTGAAAATAAAGGTGTTTCTTTTTCGCAATCAAGTGCTCGGTGCACCCTGCTTGCAGGACCCACTGTGTAACATTCCTCAGAGCAAAGGATGTTACCTGTACTTTCCCAGCCTACTGCTGACTATTAGCAATGTCTATTTGACCTTCTCCAAGGCTGCAGGGCCAGTTAGACCCATCTACCCAACAGGAACAGTCCCATCCTATTTGGATCCGACAACTGGATTAACCCCATGGTTCCCTTTTAAGCCCCACCATTCATGAGTACCACAGACCACAAGATATGCTAGGCCAGATAAATAAGAACCAATTCACCAAGGAGCATGACTTCATGTACTCAGGTCACTATGGCTACCCACCTCTGGCCCGACCACAATTCTGGGAAAGAGGCCATTTGCTGAGGCATATGCCAGCGGGGTGGCAATGTCTTCATGCAGAGTTCCTGAAATTCATTTGGATGTTTTTAGAGAAAGCTTAGGGAAATGTTTGCATTACTCATACCAGCACTGTCCCTCAAAAAGATGGGGGTTTCCCACTCTGTCCAGTCCAAGACATCCTTTCCATTCTGCTAGGATATGTGGGAGTGGGGAGTATGATTGTCCCATCCAGCTCTTTGGCCAGCCCCCATCACCTATGCGGATACACAGAAACCCACGTACACATGTTGACCCATATGGTAACCTTGGGTCATTCCAAAATACCATTTAGATGGAACGTGACTATAGTAACTTTTAGTTTCAATATCTGCCTGATGTTTGGAAACTCAGCAGCTTCCTGTCAGTTAAAATGTGATTTAAACATTCTATTGCACACAAGTTGTGCTTCCTGCTTTACAAGAGTCCACATTTAATACTACCTTCCTGTCCTTTCTGCATAGCAAGCGATTCTGAAAGTTACTCCGATTTTCCTTTCCATGTGGTTTACTCTTACTGTTCTTTCTCTCCTTCTGCCTCATGGATTTTTTTTTCTCTGTGGGATAATTTTCAACCAGTAAACATACTATAAACTGTCTTCTCCTCTTCAGGCCTCAAGATAGCCTCTCTCTGTCTCTTCTTATCTCCTCATCATAGGAAGGGCCCAGTGCCTCTAAGAGGGTAGCTTCACAGTGAGGAACACAACTCTCAGCCACCCAATGCCATTCTGTGTGTCCAAACCTATTTCTTATACAAGCACATCACTTCTCTTCCAGCCACCTTGCATATTCCTGCTAAGGAGCAAGAGAGCCACATTATGGGAACAGAAACAGTCTCCTCCATTCAACAAATTATGATCATGTCCAGTGTGGGGTGGCTTCTGGTGCTGACATATTGGAGTGCAAAGAAATATAATTTCTCAACAGGGGCAGCTACAACTATGTTCTAATGCCACTGAGGTGGAAGCTATTTAGTGAAAACATATAAAACCCTAATGTTACCTGGGCCCCAGTCTGAAGGACTTTACCCAACTAGACCAAACTAGTATGCTCCTTGCAACTCTTAGCCCAGAGTGGATTGTTAATTTATCTTACAAAATTATACTATATTCATTCTGTAACCAAGCAAGGTGCCATGCCTCTGGAGGGACAGGCACTCAATGAATATTGATGGATCATGTTGAGCCTAACATTTGGGAGGAAAAGACAAAAAAAAACCAAACTGTCATTTCATCAAATGTCGGCTTCCCAAAAGCTCTCAAAATAACTGGGCATATTGAGGCTCCAGCAGTGGTTCTGATTGTCCTATGGGATCCTGGGGTTCTGTCGGAACAGGCCCAAGTTTCCATAAACTTTTTTTTTTTTTTTGTAATGAGATGAAGTCTTGCTCTGTTGCCCAGACTGGAGTGTAGTAGCGCCATCTCAGCTCACCGCAACCTCTGCCTCCTGGGTTCAAGCGATTCTCCTGCCTCAGCCTCCTGAGTAGCTGGGACTACAGGTGTGCGCCACCACGCCTGACTCATTTTTGTATTTTTAGTAGAGACGGAGTTTCGCCATGTTGGCCACGTTGGTCTCGAACTCCTGACCTCAGGTGATCCGCCTGCCTGGGCCTCCCGAGGTGCTGGGATTACAGGTGTGAGCCACTTTGCCCGGCCCTCTATAAACATTGAATACAAAAAAAACACGTGTGTGTTGAAATACATAATATTTTGAAACTGTAAGAATAACAAAAACAAAAAACACTGAACAAACAGCTGGTAAGTTATATACAGAATGGCAACTGAAGACCACCAGTGGGTTAGCAGAAGCCGTCAGGTTACTCATTTGTCTTCAAACCTCAGGAGTTATGCTTCTGCCCAAACTTCTTGTAAGCTTCAGAAAGACTGTGGACTTTCATAAAATTGAGCATTCTGGTCTCCATGCAAATCAGGACCTTGTTGTTGTACAGCTAAAACATAGAGTGCTGAGACTATTCACTGTCATTCAACCCAATTGCAACATTTTATAGTTATCAAAACAACCTCATTCTCCTTAATAAGTAGCTTGTATACATTTGTGCTTAATAGAGATGAAATAGTTCTTTCAATCTGATTTTTAACATAATGAGGTGCCAACTAAGATTCTGAGTAAAAAACAAAGAGCTTCTCTCACCATGGAGGGAGACTAAAGGGGGAACAGATTACCCACCCCTTGTGACTTGGATGTGTCCTTTTAGAATGGGAGCATGAGCTCAAAGATGCCATGGCAGTTGGTGAGCACGGAGGCATATAATTCAGCCACTGCCCAGCTGTGTGCTGCAGACAGAGAGCATACTCTACATCTCACCTCTGTCAAATTAAGTAATCATCTGTCATGATGGAAAACTGCAAGTGCAGGTCAGTGTTGGTTTAGATACAGCATGCACCCTCCACCAGCTGTCTGGGTGGGTTCATTTAAACAATTTGAGATATACAGTCAGTACCTTCCAAACATAATACATTAAGAGGTAATTCTTAATTTTTTTAATTGACACATAATTGTATGTATTTATGGGCTACACAGTGATGTTTCAATACATACAATGTATAGTGGTCAAATTAGGGTATTCTGTCACCGCAGACATTTATCATTTCTTTGTGTTGGGAACATTCAAAATCCTGTCTTCTAGTTATCCAAAGATATATCGTAAATTCTTAACTATAGACACCCTACAGTGCTATAGAACACCAGAACTTACTCCTCCAATCTAGTTGTATTTTTCTATCCTTTAACCTAGTGGTCTCCAACCTTTTTGGCACCAGGGACCGGTTTCATGGAAGACAGTTTTTCCACGGATGGGGCAGGTGGCATTAGATTCTCATAAGCAGCACACAACCTAGATCCCTCACATGTGCAGTTCACAATAGAGTTCACGCTCCTATGAGAATCTAGTGCCACCACTGATCTGACAAGAGGTGGGTCTCAGGCGGTAATGCTCGCTTGCCCACTGCTCACTTCCTGCTGTGCAACCCGGTTCCTAACAGGCCACAGACCAGTTCTGGTCCATGGCCCGGGGGTTGGGGATCCCTACTTTAACCAGCCTCTCCCTTTTCACTCTCTCAACCCTTCCCAGCTTCTAGTAACCACTATTCTACTCTCCACTTCTATGAGATCAACTTCTTTAGCTCCCACGAGTGAGAACATGTGGTATTTACCTTTCTGTGTCTGGCGTATTTAACATAATGTCCTCCAAGCTGATCCACGTTGCTGCAAATGACAGGATTTCAATCTTATTTATGGCTGAATAATATCCCATTGTATAGCAATTTTTATTAAGGCATCATATCTAAACAAGGTTGTAACCAAGCGCTTGGGGTGAGGATGTAGACTGACTTCAGAACAGTGCTTGAGACCTGATGTGATTCCCTCCAATTCTTGAAAGACTTCTTCCAATAAGTTTGAGCTTTGGAACGCGAGATTGTCCCATGGGGCTACAGATGTCAAGGCAGGCCTTTTAATGCAGTAGCCAAAAACAGCATATCCAGGGCTTTCCTCACTTGCATCCTCCCATTCATTTCTTCCTCCTGTAGGTGAAAAGCTTGAGCATACAGATGGCAAGTTATGAGAGCTTACCCAACCCAAACCCATACTTATCTTGGCTCACGTGGTTGAAGCTGCAGAAGTGGGAGAAGCCATTCTCTGGCTCTCCTGGCTGGCAGCTGTGAATCCTGGTGTGACTTCCCCACTGCAGCCTTCTCCTTACCTCACACTGATGGGACCCCTTAGATATGGCAGTATTTCCCAGCAACAGAGAGGCACTGCTTCATCCTACACACGCATACTTGCCCTCGGAAGCAGTAAAGCTATTTACAGTGTCCAGTGGGGCATGAAATCTGAAGTGGAAATGCTGAAACTCTGGGAAGAATTTAGGTAGGTGGAGTGTGATTACTGAAGTTGAAATTTGTCCAGACCAGAGTTAACCACTAATGCTATAAAAAAGAATGCTGTGGGCTCATTAAACTACTTCATTCTACCTGAACCTATTAATATTGTCTAAATCATTGAAAAATCTTATGTCCCATTAAACATGAATGATGAAAATAGGTAAACCCTGAGCAGATGGCTGCCTTTATGGAGCACTGTTCAAAACCACAGTAGTCCTCTAGGATCTGAGAACACTGTTTTTAGCCACTGTGATTGACATAAGCACGTGTCATAAAATTTACATACTTAACCAGGGCTTTGGGGCAATGTAACAGAAAATCGTCCTGGATATATTCAACTAGCAACTAATCTTGAAATGTGCGTGAGACAGCAAATGTTTTAGAAAGAGCCAGAGGTATTTCAACAATGTCCTTGGTAGCCTTTCCATAGAGAAAGGGATAAGGCAACAGTAGGCAGAGGCAGCACCCCAAGAGATTCCTTTCTTGACATAGGCTCTTATCTGGCCCTTGAAAGTCAGTAGCACCAGTTGCCCTACCCCTACACTCCGAGTGTTTCCCCCAAGCCCAAGTTGGGGGTACCACTCTGGAACTGGAAATAATAGCTGGTAATAAGTGTAAGTGTGTGGTATGCCTAGTGTGTGTATGAGTACGTACAAGCGCTGGGTGACAACATCTTGAGCATTTTCAGACTCTGTCCTGTACTCAGAAAATGGGCAAGCCTTGATGGTAGGAGAAAGGGCCCCCACATCAGATGATTTCACTGAATAGCACTGCTGCTCCCCCTCACCAGCTCACAAAGAGGAAATGCCCAATGACCACTGACTGATTTGGAAGGAATTCGGAGCGGACCTAAGCGCAGCTAAGCTCCCTCCAGAATTCAAGTCTGATGTTTGTCTGAGTTCCGTGGCAGAGGATCTGAAGGATCCTTAAAGGATCAATGTGGCCACGTTAGGGTGTCCAAATAAAGGCTAATCTGTATCAGCAAGCCAGGATTCAGAGATAGACAAAAGGATGACATTGGCAAATAATATGGCAGGGAGTGGCTACAAGCAGGTAAGGTTTCCCAAGTGCTAGTTTGGCAATAAATCAGTATCTGTTCCTAACTATATTCCTTCAGAGCCTTCAGCTGTTAACCTTTTAGTAAGAAGTACCGACGAGACCAAGATCCTATGATGAGAGAGGTTAAACTTAAAAAAGAAACACAAAATAACTCGGTTTTAACATTTTATTGGGTAAATGATTTTAAAGGTAATAACAATAGTGTCAAAACTACTACAATATCTTTCCACAGCCATACCTTACAGACCCACATAAACCTTCTCATATTTTTTTCTTTTTGCTCATATTTAATATTTTAAAGCCATACATGTCATATAAAATGCCCATTTCCAATAGTTTCTTCAAACTATTAAGCAATTAAATGTGGAAGGAAGGAGGGCCTAGTTATACTGGAAGGGGTTTCAGGTAATCTGTGATGTCTTACGGTAATCAAAAAACAGGTTACTAAGAAAGAAGGAAAAGAGGAGCTACTCCAGGTAGCTTTTTGCTCATTACAAGTCTCACCATTGTATCACCAAGAACTCATTATGCTGGTGACAGATTCAAAAGTAATTTTGGGGAACATATAAAACACTAAAATAACTTAGAAACTAGATCCAAATATTTCAAAAGTAATCAACTTTGATATACAAAAGTAGTCAGAGGTGGTTACAAAAGTTTGTTTGCTCAGTGCGTCTATGTACCAGCGCAGTTACTGGGTAGAGCAAAATAAAAGGTTCATTTTCTTCTGAAATAGCAATAAAAAACAAGGAAAACATATCTTTGTATATATAAAGGATCAATGCTGGTCTTAAGAATAATGTCATCAGAAACCCTTAAATCGAGAGGCACACAACGGGTTTCCACTTTTAAAAAATAAAAGGAAAGTCACCAGTTTATTTAAATGGAGGAGGTGCTCACACCCCTCAAATAAACTTAATTCATTTTAACATCACTAGCAAAAATCACTTAGAAACTGTACAAAAATAAAAAAGTTAACACATTTAATCCTGCAAGGTTTTTGTAAGGACTGGAAGGCAGGCTTTTGAAGCAGCATTTGGGCATGGCTGGGGGCTTCTTTGGTTTGATCTAACACACATAAGAGATGGAACCTATTCCAGATGACAGTTTCAAATTTCCTCCACATATGAAGACAAGATAAGAGGCCAGTATACAAACTTCCGGTGTGCTGGGCATTGGGACTGTATGTGCTGGACTGAAAATCTTGTAACTGCTTTAAGCTTTAAGGGTGAGGGGAAGCAAGCCTTGCACTTCCTCCATCAATTTCACTGACCTCTCATGTTAGGGGAGACTACAGAGGGTAGTAGCACATTCTTGTGCAGTCAGAAGGCCACTTGAGGGGTGGGGGACAATTTGTTCTTTTAGAATCTGGTACCTGGCTGACCTTGTTTAAGAACAAGAAAACCCTTCCAGAAATGGAAGCCTTTTGCTACATACCAAAGCAAAGTACGTACTATTTCCAAGAGGAAAAATACCCAGTTGCATCTGAAAACGGAAAACTTAAATGGAACGAATTAACATTTAAAAGGGGCTATGTAAACTTTGTGCTACTCAAATGAAGTTCAAGTATTACTTCGGAGCTGTTTCAAGATCACTGAACTCATACAATATTCTGATGATAAGAGTGCAATTCACATTTGTGTTTCTGAACAAATAAATCACAACTGGCTAGAACACAACCTGTGCAATTAGAATCTTTGTCTGAGTTAAAGACATGCTACATATTTCAACATGTTCAAAGTTAATTCATACCACATAATTAACAGCTTTGTATATACGACAAAGGTGAAAGGGTCTAGCATTTGTTTGAAGCACACCATTACAGTTTGTATAACACCCTTTACACTACAAAGTCTTTTAGTCAAAAGCTACTTAGAGACAAAAATGCACTTTGCATTACTTGAATACAAAAGGAGACAAAACTATCCTTTTCCCCCAAGCCATGTTGGGAAATATTGCTGACCTCGTCCTTTGAAGCCTGCAGGATGGTTATTTCTTCAGTATAACATTATTACACTGCTAAGAAAATCTGTATAACATCTGCATATATCAAGGATTTTAAAAAATCTGATATGATTTTAGAGTCCGCATGACCAGTCACGTGACCTGCTCAAGATTGATTAGCACCGTTAAATACATAAACACACATATATGTATGTATGTATGTATGTATAAGTATATGCACACACACACATCTATGTATGTAATAAATCTTTCCTAAAAAAAAACTTCTAACCATAAGCTCACCCAGGATGAGGAGCCTGTTGAACTGATGAGATGATGGATAAGATGGATTTCACGATAATATTGGTCTATTTTGTCTTTCTTCAGTTTGCTTGTTTTATTTACCTTTTTTTCTCTTTCTTTCTTTCTTTTTTTTTTTTTTTTTTTTTTTGCAGCAGACAATATCATTCAGCTTGTGCTCAGTTTCCCTATAAGGGTAAGAAAAGTTTCCATCAGGTAGCCACTTGTTTTTATACTGAAAGACTAATCTGCTCCAAAATGCTCCCAAGTAGAAATGACAGGACTCGAAATCCTTTTCTAAAGCCCAACAGCTAACTTTTTCTGACTAATCTCTAGCTTCATTGAAACTGGCTACCAAGATTGCATTTCAGGCTAACAATTGGCTTCTTAGTTAAGGCATCACAACTGAAAATGGTTATTTCAACAATGGATGCTGTGGATGAAGGAATACCAACAAACTTCTAAGAACTCTCATCAAAAACTAAAGCAGTTTGCTGTGCCCCAGTGGCAAGCAGAAGGAATTTAGCCCATTATCTCACAAACTAAGAAAGGATTTTCGAATTCTGAACTAGCAGTCTGTCACTTGTCACAGTAACTATATGTATAAGCTATATCACTTTGATATTCACTGACATTTTTTATAGTTTTAGAATATATATTCTGCAGCATACTTTAATTCATCACTTGATATGTTGGCTTCCTATTTGAAAAAATTATATATATTTTTCCAAAGGGGTGTGTGTGGGTGGTATGTATATATATACCACACACACACACACACACACACACACACACACACACACACACACAC
>NC_045445.1:43788245-43863754 GCF_002776525.5 Piliocolobus tephrosceles | reverse complement strand
CACACACACACACACACACACACACACACACACACACACACACACACATATACCACAAAATGAAGGTCATCTTCCTCCAGAATAATCTGTCATTTTTCCTGGGGATATATGTATGGACCTCCTATCGACATCAGTAAGTTATCTTTGTATGCATCATGGGAAGACTGTCCTTGCAGATGAGCTGGGCTCTTACTATAGCACATCTGAATGCCAACTCCATTTTCACAGGTGTGACATAACATCAATGTAGTAAATGTGTTTCTATCAAAAGTATGTAGTGCAGAAAGAGATTCAAGCTATTTTATAGTATCTCTAAAACTCTAGTATTGTCCCCATGACAAACATATCTGAAATCATGACAAATATGAACTTTTGTTTCACTAAATTATCTTTACCATATCTTTAGATGGTAGCTAAAATGGACTCTAGCCAATCATGACTTACTGAAACTTAGAGCTAACAAATTTAAATTAATATAAAATAGACAAATGTCTCTTTTTGGTTATTTGCTCAAAATAATTTTTTTCAGCTTAAAAAAATACTTAAGAGTAAGGAGTTTGTCTAATCTTCTGTTTCACATATAGAAACAATAAAATTTTACAAGAATATTTTTCTAAATTGCCTTTTTTCTAACCCCTCTTAATTCCACTTAATTATATTCTTCTCAAAGGCACTAAATTCTGTATCTGCTCTCTTCCTAATATTTGCTGCTCATAAAAATGTTTCCTGTAGCCTTTTTGAAAGGTAGTTTGTACCTTCTCAAAACAGTGTTTTAGTTTGCAAATTGGCTCTATAAAGTGGTGAGGCAGTCTCTTCTATGATAACCAGCACACTAGGGATAAATGATTTCTCTCTCTGTGACAAGCCCTATCATGGACCTTTGAATGCTCACTACTAGAACTAAAGTTCATACATTTTCACCATGGGAAAAACATATACTTAAGGAGTGAAGACCCAACTACTAAGCTGTCATAGCAAAGTGAATTTCAGACAAAAATCAAGAGTAATATACAAATAACTGAATTTGATATGAATGAATCCCAAACTCAGGTATCAAAAAACAACTATCTTACTGAGGAAGACTAAAGACAAGCCTAAGTAAAATCCCTAAAAACTGCACACTTTCTTCCATCCACAGTCAAAGGAAGGGAGGGAGGGAAGGAAGAAGGAAAATGGGAAGGAAGAAGGAAAACAGGAAGCAAAACAGGAAGAAAGGCAAAGAGGACAGAAAAACAGAAACCTGACTGAGATAGCAAAGCAAAATTCTACATAATATTGGAAGGAAAAAAACCCAAAATTACATATGCTGCAAAAAAAAAATCAATGATCTAAAATAATAAAACGGGATCTTAACAAATGCCATTTTTCTACCCGTTACCATGATGATCTTAATTGACGATGTCGAAGCTTCACCATGGCAACGGAAACTATCATCATAAAATGGTACAGTAAAAGAGATAGCTAGACCAAGAAGGTGTAGGGTCTCCTGGGAAGAGGTCTGCAGAGAGGCCCAGTGACTGGTTGTGCGGCTCAGTGTCAGGAATAATGGTTGTATGGCGGAAGGGGATGCCCAATGCCATTTTGGAAATGATGATGCTGACGATGAGCAAGGTATTCAGCATAGCTCAGGGTCATCTTTTCACTACGATACCTGAAAGAAAGTCAGGGAAGAGAAAAGTTAACATCGAGAAATAGGTGACATGCCATTGTCCGTGCTAGGAAGGACCTTAGAGATAATTTTATAGATCAGGAAATGGGGTCCCAGAGAGAAGCAGTGACTGCCCAAGGTCACAGAGATAGTAAGTAACAAAGCTAAGATCAGAACCTGGAAATCAAAAGTCTGAGTCCAGTGCTCTTTGCACTCTACTACTCCTTGTTTAAATTGTTCTTTTAGAATTTTTATTGCCCCCTCAGCCCCAGTTTTCTAACAGGAATATGCATGTCATTCAATTCAGTTGATTATTTTTCTTCAGAAATCTTCCACCTCTCCCTCTTTTACTGTTCTTTTCTCTGTCCATACATCTACTTAGGTCTTACCATTAAGTAACAACAACAAAAACAACTTTTCTTAATTCTGGTATCCTGAACTCTCACTTTTCCCCATGTCGGGCTTTCTTTTCATTGCCACATTTCTCAAATAGTTGTGTATATTTTCTGCCTTCAATCCCCATCTCACACTACTACTCAGCTCAGTGCTCTTTGGCTTCTGCTGCCACCCTTCCATGGAAATAGCTGTCAGAAGGCTTCCCCTGACTCAGCTTGACCTTTCCATTTGCTCATCACACCCTTAAGCTCTCTGGTGCTAAGGATTCTATACCTCCACATGCCCCTGGTTCTCCCCTGCCTCTCAGATTGCTCCTTATCTCTGAATGCTCCTATCCCTGCCTTGCAGAATTTTGTTATGTTTCTGTATTTGGTTATTTTGACTCTATACTGTCTCCCCACAGTGAACCCTAGCCTTACAATTTCAATCATATCTAGCCATGAGCTCATACATTTTCATTGACCTACTAGATATTTCTATATAGATATCCTAAGAAGCACCTCAAATCCAAAGTCAATGCATAAACTTAACATGCTCCTCTTGTGGTCCCTACTTTGATTAAAGGGATTACCTTGGTCCCTTTTATCTAGATTAATGCCTTGACTTCCTTCTTTATTTCTAAATGATGACCCAGTCCTTTCATTTCTTCCACATTATTTTCATATCGATCCCCACCTTTCTTCCCATCTCACTGCCACAGCTCTAGTTAAGGCCCCTGTTGCACCTCTTTTGGACTGCTGCCAGGGATTCTTAGATAATACCAATGCTTCCTGGCTCATTTTCCTGTTTCCAATTCCATTCTTATACCTCCCCAAGCCCATCTGATTAAAATCCTTCAATAGCTACCAACTGCCTATAGAACCACGTCCAAACTAGTTACTCTGGAACTCAGGACCCTCAATGGTCTGCCCAACCTACCATCTGGCCACATTTTCCTCTAGTGATCAGCTTCTCTATTACACTGAAAGATCAGCCCAATCAGACTATTTCGCATTCTCAGAACTTGCTTTGTACTTCACCACCCTTGACTCACAAGGTCTTCCTTAAGGGAATCCCTTTCCTCCCGCACTCTCTACCTGTCAAATATTCCACCCATTCTTCAAACCCAGCCCCCAATGGACCTCTTTGAAACTGTTATCCCCCTCCCACCCTCTTAGAATTCTTCTTTCCCTATTTCATGGGAATGGATCTTGTATTATCCATCATATTCTGCCTTAGATTAATACTTTTGTCCATGCCCCCTCTATTCGCCTCCACTGTGAACTCAGGGAGAGCAGGAATGGAGGTATTTCTGAATTTCTAACTCCTCAGAGCTGAGAATAGGCCATTTTTAGACTATAGGCGTTTAGACTATAGGCGTTTATGGAATTGAAATAAATGGAACTAGCAGCCCATTTTCCTAAAGTGTATGTTTTTTTTCCTTTTTAAATAAGCATCCGTATTTTTTCATGCTGAAATTTATTTAGCATTTGAGTTTAGCTCAATTGTGTTTTTCAGCAAGCTAACAAGTTTTCTTGGTAGACTTCTATCACTGCCAAAATTCTGAGGTTAAATTTGAATTTGAAGACTGTTTATCAGAATCCTGGGGTTCTGCGAAGTAATGTCAAAAGCTAGCCAATTGCTAATTCAAGTACTTTCTCCAGTAAAGTAGTCTACAGTCTCCAAGGGCTTGCTCGTACAAAAGCCAGAGTAATCACACAGAGCTAAAGATGGGAAAGATAGGCTCATACATCACACAGGCTTTACTACCAAGCAGAGTTCCATTGTATCCACCCTCAGTATGACCCTGCCATTCATTTCCACTCTGTTTCAGAAAAGAGAAGTGTAGTTAGAGATACCAAAGAAATCAAAGCGTTATAGGCATACACATCAAAATGTACAGGTTAGCCTTGTGCTAGAAAATGTCTTCTGTACCTGGTCAGTTTTATGGTTTTCCTGAATTCATTAGTAATTGGAGCTTTGTATCCTCCTTTCCTCAATAAGGAGTCTATGGTCTGAATATGGTCCCATCCTGTAGAGAGTTGACCAGATAAAATATCAGTCAAGCACATGTAACAAGTACCTTTAATTAAATACAAAATGACTTTGTAGAGGTCAGCTATCACTGTCACCAAATGCCATCAAATCTTTTGGTCCTAGAAACAATCACACAGAAAAGCTACGATTTTGTCCTTTACAAAAGCAGGGCCATCAACCACACTCCTTAAATTCTAGCTATCCACAGTGTCAAACAACATTGGCTCCTTTATCTTCACATTTGAAGTCAAGGGGTCTAAGGGGCTGACAGAAATTGTTCAGTCGTGACTGTAACAAACTATATCTGCTGTACTTTCCTCTAACAGCGACATCTTTAAAAGGGAGTGAAAGCCTATATGCCATTTTGCCAACTCAATATTTAGGACTCCCACACCACCTCACAGTAATTGTTGTTTCTTATGGTATCTTCTATAATTCTGTAACCATTCAAGTTTGTGTGCAGTATTCAAGGGTATTTTTATTAGTTCTGACATGGATGGTATACTAGTATCTGAGGCCCTCTATCTTTTATGTATGCTTTACAAAGTTAATGATACTAGGAGATTAAGACATTTTCTAAAGCAACCCAAATAAATCTTCAAGCAACTGCCTTGAAGACTTTCTGATCTGGGGATTTAATGGCATTAAATTTTGCTATTATGTATCTCCCATTTATAAGACAAACATGGGGAAACCAAATTACAAATGCTTTCTGATGAGAAGAAAAGCTCCCCAAGATAAAAGATTCATTTCAACCAACACAAAACCAGAATTTAGTAGTTGCTAAGAAAGGATAAAATACTACAGAGTGAAAAGTTACTCTGTGTTACAATGTTAGTTCATACACACATATGCTCTATGTGTGAAATAGGAAAATTCTGATTAGGAAGTATAGACCAAGCATATAAAACACTAATACTTCATGTTTTCTCAATGCTCCGATCTTAATGGGAAACCTACAATTTTAATATTAGCAGGATGAGTAATGGCAACCACCTAAGAATGAAACATTTGATACTTAAAATGACAAAGAACTATGTGGCTGATTGTCAAACAAAAGGCTTGTTTATGCCACAATGGAATATGGGAAAAAGGCACTTCAAATCTGTAGCAAATTGTTGCCTAAAATGAAACCCAACTAATATTAATTCTGCTTTTTAAAAAATATACACTTATGGGTTTATGCCATCAAACTTCAATGCAGGGATTCAACTTCTGTGAGTACTTCACCGACTTGATACAGACATTGCAGTGGCAGTGATGGGAGAGTCACTTCTTATAATTTGACACTGTTCAATTATCAGACATAACTGCAAGGTCAGCTATCGCATTTCAATTTGTATATTTGTTTAAATTCTTTACCAGATCACATGAAATAAAGTACAACAATGACCTTGCTCCTTTGCAACCTCCGGTAGGTAGGTGGCGGTGCGTTTTGATCCTTTTTCATTGATGAATTCTATTCTAATGCCATGTACACCCACCTGAAAGAAATTGGCAGTTTTATTAGTACAGTCTTCTTCATAGAATCAGAAAGAAAAGGTTATAACTTAACTTTTAAGAGAATGCAGTTCTTCCTTTCCCCTTGTTTTTAGAAGAACGTATCAGTTTTCTCTTTCCAAAGCTTTGACTTTGGATTTGAAGGCCATTATGATGGCCATGGAGAGGGAAAATGTTGATTTGCATGTGCCCAACATGCACTAGGCTATGATATTGTGTTTGGAAAACTGGAACAACTATTCTGAAGCTGTGTGTAGAATAAGATGGTTGATGGCAAAAATCCTGCCCCCACTCCCAAATTGTAGCTCATGCCAATAAGGAACTAGAGACAAAGGTGACTGGCTTCAAAGAGATAGCAAACAACCATCCTGTTTTGCAGGTACACTCACCACTTCTGATTAAGTTCCAAAACTTTTGGTGCTGATCCCCTCCCAAACTATCTACTCCCTTTAAAACCTTAAATTATATGTAGGCAAGCAAACACAGTCAGGTAAGATTGAAATATAGTAATGAAAACAATCAGATCCTACATCATCACCCAGTGTAGATAGCATTTCTTTAAAAATGCATTATGACTTAGAGTAGTAGCAGACCTTCACTGTCCATCTACACCATTGTCTTCACACAGCTCTACTAAATTTAAGAATAAAGATTTCAAATCACTTCACTGTAGTGCATTATTGCACAGTCTCTTTATATACTAGCTCAGAGACCAATGTAACTTTTTTATGTAAAACGAGTTTGTGGTGATGCCCTTAAAAAGGTAGTCTTCTAAGTAACTGTGAGCAATTGCTTGCTAATGTTTTTTTAAATAATGTACTTTTCCTTTGATTAGCATATGATCGAAAGGAATCTGTCCTTTCCCCTCATATCTCACATAGAATAGTATACAGGGCTAAAGATCAAAATTAAAAGTTTTTAACTTCTTTGTAAACACTGATAATAAAAACAAAATTTCAAAAGCATAATGACCCCATTCTGTTCTCTTGGATCTGTGGTTGCCTCAGATCAATGTTTCCCAGGTGGAGGGTCAGGTTGTGCAAGGTACTGGAATGCAGATGTAAGACCAGGTAAACATTATTACCCAAGATGGAGGCTTCTTTTCAGAGCAGGTGAGTAAAGTCATAGACCTCTATACTTTCCATGTGTATGGATGTAAGGTCTAGAGGAGGAAAAGGGGTCAATGAAAACTTATTTGCTTCTTCTGCCCTCAGCCTCAAGTTTTCTAATTTTTTCAGGAATAAAAAGTCCTCTAGGATTTTTTATTTTATTTCATTCTTTCCCCAGGTCTTCACCCATCTATCCATTAGAGCCTGTCAGATCTTCTGAAGAATTCATGTTTTTTTTATTTTTTATTTTTATTAAAGCACATCTCTGGCTATTTCTTCTATCTATTTAATATCAGTATTTTTATGAATCTCTTTCTACTAAAAATGAGACCAGGGTAGCTGTTTAAAAACTAACACAATACTTGCCTCCCATACCATGTGGGAAATAACTACATATAGCTGAGAAGAAATATGAGCGCTTAGCTATCAGGCATTTCCAGGATAAAGGACATCTACTAATCTCTCCAGTGCCTGATGAGACAATGACAAATCTGCAACATTTTCTGTATACTGACTTCCTGATCAGTAGCTTTGAATTTTTTTCCTTTGACAATATCAGATTCCTCATAATTTGTTTTTTAAAAAATATACAGCATAAGTAATTTATACTCCATTATCCACTGAAGTGAATTTTGAATCTTCAACTCTATTTATCAAAAATCTGTCATGTTAAAATTGAAAATAATTTTGGTGTTTATTAAGGTGTCTAGTCAAAATTGTGATAGGAAGAATGTCTCCCTCTCGGTGAGATGAGAGTGTCAGACAAAATTAATGATATTTAACTGGCAAGGGGTGGGGAGCAGGTCTGCAAAGTTTATCAGAATTTCAGGAGGTTTCATGCTTCAACAAATATATTTTGGAAAAAGAACAGCTCCCCAGGTAATTTTTATTCTAATTGAACTAGATAACTTCTAATAAGCATTCTAGTTCTGACACACTGTGGCTACATATTAAGATTGCTAAAAGTGATTTAGGTAAATGGGGGTAATTTAGACACTTAAGTCCTTTCTTTATAGGAGTACATCCTGTGTTCTTGAACAAAAATGTCAGATTTTTAATGTCTAGTAATTTAACAATTAAAAGAAGAGGCCGGGCGCGGTGGTTCACGCCTGTAATCCCAGCACTTTGGGAGGCCGAGACGGGCAGATCACGAGGTCAGGAGATTGAGACCACCCTGGCTAACACGGTGAAACCCCGTCTCTACTAAAATACAAAAAAAATTAGCCGGGCGTGGTGGCGGGCGCCTGTAGTCCCAGCTACACGGGAGGCTGAGGCAGGAGAATGGCGTGAACCCGGGAGGTGGAGCTTGCAGTGAGTGGAGATCGGCCACTGCACTCCAGCCTGGGTGACAGAGCGAGACTCCGTCTCAAAAAAAAAAAAAAAAAAAAAAAAAAAAAGAAGTTAAGACTAATTGTATGGTATGTGAATGGTATCTCAATAAAGCTGTGTGTGTATGGATATAAAAGATATATTGACCAAAACAAAAATTACTCACGAATAAGACTGCTTTATTACTCTGCATTTTGAGAAGGTCTTAACATCAAATTTGATAAGAAAAAAAACCCAAATTCTCCAATTTTGATTTAGTACCACATTTACAACTTTTAATTGTTTTCTGGGTTCCTATGACTCTGAACAATTGAAAACCCCTGTAAATTGAACTGTAAGTATAGTGGTTTTAAAGTGAATTCTTTTTATGAACTTTTTTCATAGGTCATAAATACTCTCCACAAAGCTACAAAGCTCAAACCAGAGTGACTAATTTTTTTCAGCTAGCAGAATTAGGAGAATGGTAACAAAATCAAAGCATAGTAGCTTTCTTTCTGTCACCTCTTTGAGCAACAGCATTTTCTTTACTCCTAGAACCACAAGCCACTAAGGAGTCATACTGCACAATCAAAACAGGAGAAGGAGAATATGGCCTACTGTGGAGAATGGCCAATTCTGGCCAAATGGTGGAAATTACTGGCTTTGCAATGAAATGAGCATCAAAACTAATTCCATATTGTTTCAGGGAGGCATCTGTCACAGCTACAACTCCAAAGTGTAACCCTCATACATAATAATTGAATCCTCCCTTATACATATTGGAGAATCCTTTGGCCCAGCAACATCCCAAGAGACAAAGGCTATAGTTGCAATTAGAAACTAGATAAATGATCAGCGAACCAGGGAACTGGGATTCCCCGAAGCAGATCTTTAAAACTCTACCACAGTAACTTTCTAAGTATGGATAAGGGGGCAGCATGTGGGAATACTATGTCACTAAACATACCCCTAACTAATCCTGCCACTGTTTGAAGTCCAGCCAGTTTCAGTAAAAACTGGAAACTTGAAAATCTAGCCTTATGGGTCTGCAGGTCATTTTCAAAATTACTAGATGGTCTATGAAAAAAATGCTTTCGAGGTCCATCAATTGCGATAATATTCTTTTAATCAAGACTGTACTTTTGCTAAGCAAAGCTATAAATCAACTCCAATGGTAGTAAATTAAATATAGGACTTATAGATAAGAGGATATGGAATTAAGCAGAGCTGTATTTGTGCGTGCTGATAGAACATTAAGACCAGTTCAACGGATTCATATTTCATGCTAAAAAGAAAGCCATATTTATTCCGAACCATTCCATAGCAAGTGATTTTTATTAATGCTATTATACAATCTTTTGTTTTTAACATTGTTCAGAATGATTAAATATCAAGATTAATGTTAAGACCCTAAAATATATCTTGATTATTCTGGGGTTGATTATCCAGTTTAGGGATTATGTATCCCCAGCTCCACCTGGCCTCAGCCCCATCCTCTTTCGGCTCTTGTTCATTTCTCTCTTTTTTCACTCCTCTATCAGACAGCATGTGGTCACAGAAAGAAGAGGTACACACAAATTAATCAATTTTGCTACATAGTAAAAGGTTTGGTAGGAGAAGAGATTATAAATAATGGCTAAAATGAAGGTTTGAGACTGTCTGTAGATTTCATTTATCCTTGTTATCTAGTCCCATGTTAGAAATGTGGCTTCATTTAAAACTATTATCCTCTAATGCAGTGACCCTCAACACAAGAGCATTTTTTAAAAGTACCCTCCCCCATATTATATTCCTTGTAATTGCACAGTCAAAGCTTAATGTACCCTAGTCTGTCTAATAAGGCAAGTGTTAGCCTTGTAATCCACAAGCAGCGCTACAAAAGGGTCTCACTTTTACTTGTGAGCCTTGTCAGCAAGCCAGCAATCTGAATATGCCGAAACATGAAAAACAGCCATCTGGCTAAAAGCATAAATGAGTATAAAATGTGCTCTGGCTAAGTTGAGTAGCCTCCATGTAAACCTCTGACAGTTTGGGTCCACAATTACCTCCACAGTCCTGACCCTCAAAGCTAAACCTTCCCGATTGTATCCTGGCCAACAGAACCACTCTACTTCCTTGGGTGGCATCCTGTTTTAGCAAATACCATGGTCAGTCCCATTCTTCCCCATTTTCAGAACTAAATGCTGGGTTTCCCTGTAATATTATGGCCATGGCTTACTCTACTCATTTTCAGTGAGTTCATCTGAATAACATAAGAAATATCAGGAGGTCAAAGAATCGAAAGTTGTTTGACATGTCTTTTTGGATGAAATCATTTGGCAAAATATGCTTTGCAATTAACAAAGCATCCAGTTACTGGCCATTCACATAAGACTGACCTGCCATGCTCAATATGCCAGTGCAATTGAAGTGAATGAAAGGACACTGTTCCTAATGAGAGGAGCTTAGGATGTTTGGCACATCCCCTAACCTTTAGAGGCTGGTATCGCAGAAGAAATGCATGCTCTCTCACAAAACAACCCTGGGTACCACGGACAGAAACAAACACTGTATTGGACAGTCCATGGGTCTGACCCACAGTCTGGTGTTTCTTACATTCCTAGGAGCAAAAAAACTACGTGCTACATCTCCTAACAGCACAAAACCCATGGTGCAGCATGGTCCACTCTTGAACTTATTGCCCCACAGTTCCTTCTGCCCTGCTCCAGCTTAGCGTTTTGAAAACAGAAACTATTCGTTTTCCTAGTGAAAGCAAATTCAACATAAAAGAGAAAAATACTTCAAACTTAGGCCTACTCCAAGTTTATTCTGTTGGATAATTCTTTGAGCTAGAAAAGTTAAGAATTTAATCATAGAAGCCAATAAGGATTTGTACAGATCCTAATAAACCACTTTCCCCAAATCTGATACTACCAAAAAAAAATTTAGATGACATATTATCTCGATCTGCCCATCAAATCTTCACAGTTGTTACTCTGCATTACTTCAACCAGCCCACCAATTTGAAAAGCAGTTCTGGAGTTCTGAAGTTACACATCTATCTAACATGATCCCTTCATAATCTGGCCAAATTGTAAATTTTTACAACAGTGTTGCTGCAATTCAGCTTTTGTTTTTGCTCAGTATTATTTACTCTTGTAAACATTAGAAACTGTAAACATTCATTTTTTTTTCTGTTTATAAATGTAGTACATATGTCTTACAAAAAAATTCCCTTTAGAGCCAGGCATAGTGGCTCGAGCCTGTAGTCCCAGTTACTTGGGAGGCTGAGGCAGGAGGATCACTTGAAGCCAGGAGTCTGAGACCAGCCTGGATAACAGAGCAAGACCCTGTCTCTAAAAAACAAGCAAACAAACAAAGCATCCTTTTAGGAAAGCATAAAGGAGGAAATAAAGATGGCCTGTAATCCTAGTATACCATCTGCCTAGAGATAACTCTTATCTTAGTGACGTAAAAAATATTTTTCTCCTGAACCAACTGAGATACCACCACAGACTATATTTCAGGCTGTTTTCATACATTATGTGACCAGTTCCTATACCTGTCTTTATTTTCAAATATCCTTTGAGATGCATTTAGAAGCAGAATACCAGAAACATAAATCAAAAAGGATACTTGATTGCAAAGTCATCATCTGAGCATGACTAACCTTTTAACATACTCTACTGTAAAACCTCTGCTTCATCATCTGTCTCAGCTGAAGTTTTTCTTCTTTGCCCAGTTGTTACTTTGTGAAAAAGGTCCCCTTGACCAAAATACATATGTGTTGCTCTTCTCTAAAATCCCTGCAAATTAGTCACCTTTGGCTTAGATATTAGTTCAGTCTCCATGAACCAATTCTTGGCTTTTACAGAGCTTACCAAAGGACCAATTAGGGCCAATTTTGATTTATGTAGGAGACTTAGACTACTTGTCTATCAGGAACACAAGCCTGCCAATTTATTTCACAAAAGCCACTGAACAACAATCTAATAACATTTATTTTAATAGCTGACACACAGTTCTAAAACACCTGAACTCTCTAATAGTCACCATGAAATTTTAGTAAAATTTTAAATAAAGTATGGCTAATGAAGAGGTGCTTTGAAAAACTGTGAAGCCAAACATGTTTATATAGCTTTTGCAACGAAAGAAATTGTTCTTACTCTAAGATTTTGCAGAGAACAAGTGACAGCTCAGAGTGCAATTAAGGGGGAAAAAACCCAATTCTCTGTAATGATTAATTATAATGAGCATCCCATAAAAACTTAACATCCTAAAGCTTCCCAAGGAACGTTCAGGCAGCATAGGTGACCTTTAAATAAAAAGCCTGCTTTCTATCAAAGTTAGAAAAATATTTTTCTTCCATTTCTTAAAAAAGGGAATAAGGGAGTGAATTTACAGACAAGAAAACTAAAGTTATAAAATTTTCTCAAAACCTAGAGATATGACTTAGTTTACTTTCCAAAGGCTAGTGGGGACAGGGTGGGTGGGGGAAGAAGCAAACATACCTAATAGGAAATAATGCTGTTTGCCTAATAAGAAATTAAGAAAAATAAAATTGTATTCGTTAGAACTGTACACTGAGTGTCTGACTCAATACAGTTTAACTTAGCCTACAAAAGACATTTGTTCCTAAAAAGTTACATGTGGGTTGAGTTTACATAAATGAATTAATCTTAAGAGGAAAACAATAAAATTCTATAGTGAGTTCTTCTACAAAGCAAAATACGTATTCGTAAAGTGAATAATCGCTCCCTAATGTATTTGCCTAATTTAGACTTAAATATATAATGTTGACTTAAAACAGGAATGATACAGTAATTAAATGGAGACATTAATGGCTTAGAGCATTTTTCTTCCTAAAGGGAATTCTTTTTGTGAACAGGAAATCTAGAAGGTACAACTTAGAAACTGGACTATTTCTCACTTTTGTTGCCTACATTTAACTTGGCAATGGCCACTTTAAAAGTTAGGGATCTCTTCTTAAGACTTCTAAATGGCTAGTGATGATTCATCCTTTCTGGACAATGAAACAGAAGCCATCTTTTAAAAAGGAATATGTCACAGAATCACATTCTGTCAGAGTCCAAAGAGATCTTAGGTATCACTTAGTCCAACTTCTTCAGGTTCCTGAAGACACTAAGGCCCAGAAAGGTCACAGAGCTGGGCAGTGGCAGTCAGGAACAGAACCCAGGTCTCCTTATTCCCAAAATTCAGCATTCTTTTAATCAAATGCTGGGGATACACACACACACACATACATACACACACGCAAACCATACATGAAATATTAGGTTATAACAAAAGTACTAGGGAAGGGGCAGGGAGTTTATGGATTACGGGGGAAGGAGCAGGCTAACTCCCTCCAACCAATAAGCATGCTGCGAGTAAAGCTGGAGACAACTTGAGGCGGCCTGAGAAGGGACTAACAAGCAGCCCATTTTGCTAAGGGAACTAACAGCTAATGGAAATTTGTATACATTAAATCACCTTTTTTTTTTTTTGAGACAGAGTCTTGCTCTGTGGCCCGGGCTGGAGTGCAGTGGCCGGATCTCAGCTCACTGCAAGCTCCGCCTCCCGGGTTTACGCCATTCTCCTGCCTCAGCCTCCCGAGTAGCTGGGACTACAGGCGCCTGCCACCTTGCCCGGCTAGTTTTTTGTATTTTTTTTAGTAGAGACGGGGTTTCACCGTGTTAGCCAGGATGGTCTCGATCTCCTGACCTCGTGATCCGCCCGTCTCGGCCTCCCAAAGTGCTGGGATTACAGGCTTGAGCCACCGTGCCCGGCCTAAATCACCTTCTAGGAAGTTACTTTACTTTGTACAGCTTGCTTCCCCACTAGGCTTCTTATACATTGACTTGTTGATGCCCAGAAAACTCTTTCTAGATGGCCGGGAAGCCTGAAGCCTTCCTTTCCCAATGTTCCACAGCACTTTCAAAAAACAAAAACATTTAAAGTAGAGCATCAAGAAAGGACTAATCTTAATGACAGTGACATCTTATAAAAAAATCTCAACGTCCCTGGGAAAATATATACTGTGAAAAGCATTTTCCTGGATATATGAAGCTCATATTTTTTAAGTTAGAAGAGAGAAAAAACATGATGTATATCATAGCTAGGAAAAACTAACCAAGAGGGGAAACAGAACATACACAACTAGAAGTCATTTCGCTGGGTGACTTCATGAGTCATGCTTACCATCTGTGTATGAATGGGAACTCTGTTTTCGGTGGCACATTAAGAGGAGCTAAAAAATGTAAACCTTTAAGGGGGGGAGTGAGGGTAAGGGTGAAAAGAACATTAACTTCTAAAATATGTGGGAGATAATGATGGTAGCCAATTTATTCATCTCATCTGTTTACTCTCACGAAGGTTGTTACAAAAGCACCCTATTATTAACTGCAACTGAACGCGTCAGAATTGAGCTGTGATCACTCAAGAGGTGTGCTTTGGAGGCTGCTTTTAAAGTGAAACACAGCTTTCTGAGTACCAGGAGTCCAACGAGGCTCAAGTACAATGACAGATGCTTTGGTACTTTAGGGACAGAGTGAGATCAGGGGCCTGACGTATAGCTTTATAGTCCAGGGACAAATTTTTGGCATCATACAAGAACTGTGCTGGCCAGCCCCACCCAGCATGGGTTGATTCCATGTACCTATTGTGTGCTAATGGAACAGCCTATCTTAGGACCACAATGTATTGCCCAGGTGACAGCTGTATAGACAAAGTGAGATATCAGTGATCCAGGGAGCTAGATATAGGAGAAAGTGACTAATGGTTTGTGAAAATGTCATTAATCTTTTGAAATCTGATCTAAGGAGTTACTTTAGAATACAGAGAATATTTTTACTTCATGCCTTCAAGTGATCTTGTCTCTAAAGCACAGAAGATGCTTGATACAATTTAGAAAATATTTTGACTTCTGTCAGCAAATTGCTACATTAGCTTCCACAAAATCACTGGTAACATACTTGCTATACGAATTCTTCTACAAACAAAAAGTTTATTCATTTATATCATCCTGAAAATGAGCAGCTATGAGGTGACACACATAGAATCACCCCTCAAGTCATGCTCCAGTCGATTGTAATGTCTGGTTTTATATCCTTTGAGATTTTTAAAAAGGAAACATGGCTCCCAAACAGTTTAACTCTACAAGTTCCAGGCTATGTCACTTTGGCAGGCTCCAACATGCTGCAGGAGTTTTTCTTTCTTTACAAAGCACCATTTCTGTCAATCACCCTGTCATTCAGAATTAAGAGAATGATGTCAATTGAAGAACACAGAACAATGGTGATGAGTTTCTGTGTTCAAACACAAGGCGTATCATGTCAGATTTATCTAGGGGAGCAATTTTCCTCATTTAACAACCATTTTAGCCTTGCAGGTAGACATTCCAATTTATCAGTTAATGAAATTTTTCCCCAAATTATTCACTCTTCATTCTTCTCATACCTACTAGGACAGTAAGTAGATCATGATGTGGGCAATGATCAGTTATTCTTGGAAGGGTGGGGCCACTGCTCTAATTTGTCCTTACTGCCTTTTGTGGATGGCTGTTATTTTTAATGACTAACCAGATTCCTTCAGAGGCTACCTATAAACACTTATTTTAAATGTTATAATTATTATTCTGAGGAAACAGAACATACGGAAGTATTATTGATTAGTCTGTCAATTCAGTATTGACTTGAAATTAATTACATCCATTTGTAAAACCATTTATCAAACATCCCTCACCCTGTCAAACAGAAGCACTCTAGCTCCTAAAACAAGGTCTAAAGTAAATCCTACTTTCCTACTAACTCCCATTATAAAATTAGAGACATGTTATCAAAAGAAAGTTCCCAAACAGACCGACTTAAAAACCTTGAGTAAAAAAGACAGTAAGATGGTAGCCAGATGCGTAGCAATTCATTTGTTTCCTGATCATCTGAAAACTGGGTGGCTGTTACCACTGGTCATGGTCACATTCCTCATCCTCATGACCACAGGGATGTCTGTCTTGGTAGCGAACATATCTACCTCTATGGGTTGGGACTTCTAGACTTTGCTCTTTTCCTGCTTTGATCTGGGCATTTTCATCCCTTTAATTAGGAATTCCACTGCAGTAACACACTTAACCAGTGGGGGTCAATTCTCAAACTGTAATTCCACCAGAAAACTGCTATGTTAGAAGCTTCTGTTTGTATAAAACATGCTCATTATCTATCTTCGACTTTAACATTCTGTATTAAAATTCTGTAATAATCTCCTTGTTTTCCCCTGTGGCATAAACATACACAGGACTTCACATTTCAGGTTAAAATCGCATACTTATGGTGAATAGGATATTTAATTCTTAGAAGAAAAGTTGTACCTATTAGTGTGAAAATTCTCATGAAGCATATACTTTCATAATATAGACTGACTTCTCAAAAAGGAAATTCAAAATATAATTAACTTACATACAAAGATAAACCATAAACAAAGACTTCTCCACAATCTTTTAAATAGTGATTGTATATTCAATATGATCTGTTATGTAACCAAATATGCAGATTTATTGATACAAAGACAGATAAAGAATGGAAATTTTTTAAAAAGTCTTAGTATAATATAAAAAAGATAATGGAAAGAAATATTCCAAAATGTTAACAGTAGTTATTCTCAGATTGGTGTAATTTTAAATGACTTGCATTTCTCTCATTATACTTTTTTAATTTAAAAAATTTTCTTTGATAAATTAAAATTACTATTATGAACAGAGTTATATGTATAAAGTTTATTTTCCATTTTTATTGTAGCAAAATACACATAAAATTTGCCATTTTAACAATTTTAAAGTGTACAATTCAGTGGCATTAAATACATTCACAATGTTGTACAACCACTACCATCATCTAGTTCCAGAACTTTCTCACCACTCCAGATGGCAACCCTGTATCATTAAGTAGTCACTTCCCATTTACCCCTCCCCCCTATCCCCTAGTAACTATTAATCTACTTTCTATCTCTATGGATTTGCTCATTCTGGATATCTCATATAAATGGAATCATACAGAATGTGGCTTTCTGTGTTTCACTTCTTTCACTTAGCATAATATGTTCATGGTTCATTCATGTTGTAGCATGTACTTCACTTCTTTTTATGGCTGAGTAATGTTCAATTGTATGAATATAACATATTCTATTTATCCATTCATCTGCTGATAAACATTTGGGATGTTTCCACCTTCTGGCTATTGTGAACAGTGCTGTTACGAACATTCATGTACAAGTTTTTGTTTCAACGCTTCAATTCTTTTGGGTATGCACCTAGAAGTGAAATTGTGTCAACATATAATTTTTTAATGCCTTTAATTCTGTTTTGGCATTCTGTGTTTAGTAATGCGTTTTCAGAATCATTAAGGATAACCCTTAGAATATCATTCCCACAATACTGTTACTCCATTTTCAATCACTGAGTAAGGTACATATTTTTTTAAGACCAGATCACATTCTTGTACTTAAAATATAATTTCCACCCTTACTCTTTGTACACAAATTTCTCTTCTGCCAAATACCTGAAACAATGATGAACTAACTGAAAAGGATGGGCTTTTCCTCTTAGCATAGCCATTCTAACAGTGACTAATTCACTTTCAAATACTTGTACATTAAAAGTGAAAATAAGAAAAAGTGGGCCGGGTGTGGTGGCTCACAACTGTAATCCCAGCACTTTGGGAGGCCGAGGCAGGCGGATCATGTGGTCAGGAGATCGAGACCATCCTCGCTAACATGGTGAAACACGTCTCTACTAAAATTACAAAAATTAGCCCAGTGTGGTGGCGGGCACCTGTAGTCCCAGTTACTCGGGAGGCTGAGGCAGGAGAATGGTGTGAACCTGGGAGGCAGAGCTTGCGGTAAGCCGAGATCACGCCACTGCACTCCAATCTGGGCGACAGAGCGAGACTCTGTCTCCAAAAAAAAACAAAATAGTGTATTTTTTGCTTCAACAGGGAAATAATACTCAATAGAAATTAATATTTAAGCCCCCTAAAATATATTAAATACACAATACCAAGTAGGAACAATATAGAATCTTCTGGAAATTCAGGCTGGCAGATGGTGACCAAAGAGGATAAATATGCCTTGAAATAGTACATAGTAGAGTACACAGTACTACTTCTTAAGGGCTTTACATCCCAGTCTCCTAACAAACAGAAAGCTGATATATCTTATGGACATAATAGCCCAATAATATCAAGGTTAATTTTAGCTGTAGACAGTGCTTTAACTGGGCTAACGATGATGATGGTATACTCGGTGCTTAACCATGCCTATGTAACAGCTGTTGGATTCTCCCCTTTTTCCTTCTCCCCAAACACATGCACACACATTTATATAATACTAGTATGTTCATGTTTGTGACACACACACACACACACATGCGCACACACAGAAACACACATGCCAGAAATGTACTTCCAACTGAGTAGCTGCAAGAGCAGAAGTGTTCTTGTAGCTTGGTCATCCCCCTTGGATCTCAGGCTTTCCCATATAATCACTCCCACTCCCACTACCACATACACAACACTCTGCAATCCAGAAAGCAAAAGTAAATCTGACTGCGGAAGAGGAAACAGCAGCCTTAAAACAGTAAAAGAACCACCCAGACTATAATATATGTTAATAAGTAGGGAACATGATTTGGGACCGTTTAAAAATAAAGTACTAGGAAATATTTCCATAATATTTGTAGACTTCTCTTTAAGAAAAGTCAAATAAGAACAACAAACTTATAGAAAATAATAAATCAGGCTGGGCGCGGTGGCTCAAGCCTGTAATCCCAGCACTTTGGGAGGCCGAGACGGGCGGATCACGAGGTCAGGAGATCGAGACCATCCTGGCTAACACGGTGAAACCCCGTCTCTACTAAAAAATACAAAAAACTAGCCGGGCGAGGTGGCGGGCGCCTGTAGTCCCAGCTACTGGGGGAGGCTGAGGCAGGAGAATGGCGTGAATCCGGGGGGCGGAGCTTGCGGTGAGCTGAGATCAGGCCACTGCACTCTCAGCCCAGGCGACAGAGCGAGACTCCGTCTCAAAAAAAAAAAAAAAAAAAAAAAAAAAAATAATAATAAATTAGAAATGTCAAGTTTACAAAAGGTTTTCCCATTCCAACTTTGGTAGGAAAAACAGTATGAATTTATTTGATTTCTTCCTTTGCAAAAATCCTAAGATGTGTTCATATTCTGATAATGCTCCAGAAAATGTTATCACAAAACCCAGAGGGGACTTCTGCATCCTACTCTCTGTAGAAAAGGTTTTTTTTTTTTCACCCCATTCCCGAAAACTTTTTAAATAGCTCTGGTATAACAACAATAATTTCTATCACAGAGATTTTTTTTTCAAATGAAGAACCTTATAAATGTCTTATTCTGTATATTAGAAAACTGAATTGCAGTGGAGTAAGTAAATTGTTCAAAGTCTCACAAGGAACCAGGGCAAAGCCAAAATTAAATTCAACTCTTATAATAAACTGTGAAGAGAGTGATCTGTCCCCAAGGCAGAATAGTTCAGTTACTATGGGGAATGGTCCTTCTAAAACAGCAGAATTAAAATCTGTCATAAGGATACAATAATGCCATTTATGAATGTATGTGTGCGACAGAATGCTATGTTTATCACTGAGTTCCCATTGTTTCATTCATAGCACTTATTTCTTCATACTTTCTATACACATTTACTTGCCATTAAATTAGGAGATGCTTCATGGTGGGAACCAAATCTTACCACTTTTATACATGTAGCACATTGCCTGGAATACAATAGGCATTCAGTAATATGGGTGTGTTTGTGTGTAAAATTTCATAGACCCAATAGACCTACACTCAACATCTCCTCCCAGCCACCAAAACAAATCATGGTGAGAACCTTTGAACTTCACTAACAATGTTAGCCAACTCCACGTAAAGAAGAATAAAAATATGATCAATATAAGCTACTCTAATAATAGCAATGCACAGAGATACCCTAGAAATAACCGTAGTATTATTTGTTACAGTGTTTAAGTATATAAACTAAGGTAGCCAAGAATGAATTCACGTTATTTAACTCTAGTTAATCAATACCTTGTTATCATCACAAGCTGATTCCCCCAAATGGTGTATTATCCTAACTATTTCTTCTTGTTTCTGAGATGTATCCTGTGACCAACTAGTTACTTAGTGGCGGTTATACCAGAGTGCACCAGAATGAAAGTAAGAGGAGAAATAAATTCCAGTCAGTCCTTACTACTTATTAACAGCTTTTATGAGGTGCTTTGGTGAGGTAGTAGGATAAAAATGAAAACCAAATTCAGTTTGGGGATTATAACAACATGTGGCACTTTGTCCTTTAAAAAACTCATTTACTTATATCTCGTTTAACTGTGAGGTTTATTCATCCATATTACTCTCGACCTCCATTACAATAGAGAATGGGCTGAAAGAGTTATTTTCTGGGCCTAATTTTTAACATCTCCTCAAGCGTTACCTTTATTTTTCTTTTAAAATTTTTCTATAATCTTACCTCCCAGTCCAAATAATCACAGACATCTTCAAAGTTAGTGAGCAGAGACACTGAGCAGAAAAGCCGTGGCAGCTCATCCCTTGTCATTGGGGGAAAACGGCTATCTTTAAGGGCACTGTTAAAAAAAAACAAAGCAAATATTAAAGCAATCACTGGATATGAAAGTTGCCAATTTCAAATGCAAACAATTGTCTGAAAAGGGTAAGAGTTTCAAAAAGAATCAGTAAGATGTCAAAGGTACCAATAAGCTTCAAATGTATTCAAATTCCCCAAAGATTTTAGAAGTCACCTTTTTTTTCATCTAATAGATTGTGTTTGTTAGCCAATCTTGTGACCACTTCAATTGTAAAGAGTGAATCATCAATTACATTTCCTGTACAGCCATTTCCTGATGTCTTTCCCTGCTACTTGTAGAATCTAAAAATGTTTTATTTTGCTTTTGAGAAGAATAAAAACTCGACTAGTGGAAACTTGCAGGAAGGTTTCTGGATCTAGTGCTGGTGGCAGTAAAAATAAATTATATATATATGTATGTGTGTATGTATACACATATATGTGTGTGTGTGTGTATGCATATATATGTATACACATACACATATACACAATATTGTTTTAAAAAAAAGATTATACTAGGAAGGCCAGTCACCACAGAACAGCACTCAAAGAATTCAAAGGAAGATCGAAATTTCATTTTCTTCAAGAAAAAAAAAAACAAAGAAAATGGAAATAATAATGCAAATTATAGACTAAAAATACCCATAAGAATTTCAGGCCCCCTATAAAGGATAATTTAACCTATGACGCAAAAATTGTGAAACTACAGGAAATAGGGCTAATCTAGGAAATAAAAGTATGATTAGGAGACCATGAATCACGTCAATGAATTTGAGTACATCAACTCTGATTGGATCCTGTAATCAAGTGTAGTATATCATAGTGCCAAACTCTAGAAAAACCCCACTGTAAAATGTGGAAAAACTGTAATTCTTCCTGCAACGGAATAGAAAACACACACACACACACACAGTGTGTGTGTTCCTTGTACTTTTAAAAGAAACCACTTCCTGATCAAGAAAAACAAACATACTTCTGATTGCCTACTATATTAATGGCACTACTGGTATTCATAACATCCATCTTCAAATGTCCTAGATAGGAGCCAGGCTTAGAAATATTTTCATGGATTAATCCTCAGAGGTTACAAACTCAGACTCTACAAACTGCTTGGGTCATAACATAGTTCCATAGCCTTGGAAAGAATTTAATTTCTTTTTCAGTGACTTTCTCACGCTGAATTTTCTTTTTTTCATTTTCCCATCCCTTTGTTTGCATTCTGAAGCTCATCCACTGCATTTTCATATTGCACCACATTTTGGTGCTCATTTTATCCTGCTATACAAAGGAAAATGCTTACAGGAAGATATAGAGATGTTATAGACGTATAAAAGTATAAATGTTTTTCCCATTCAAGAAGCCAAGATTAACCAAGAAAATCAGGAAATCTGTGATAATTCATACTCTGAGAACAGCATTTCACTATTTTATAATTTAATGACGTAAATTTCCTATGGTTTGGCTTCTTTTATTTTCCTACTGACAAATAAAAGTTTAAAAAAATACTTCCAAGTTCTCATTCAAAGCCAAGATAAAGACGTGTGTGTGTAACAACCCGCACCCCCCAACCCCACACAGGAAAGAAGTTCTAAAACACAGACCAGAATAACTATGCATAAAAAACAAAAGGCCAATCACATTTTCAGTTTTACTGTTAAAAGAAGAAAAAGAGAGTAAAAGACACATTATTCATTAGAATAATATAAAATATAATTTTAAGGGGTTATGGATTTTTTTACTGTGGCAAAATATACATAACATAAAATTACTATTTTAGCCATTGTTAAGTATATAGTTCTGTAAAATTAAATATATTTGTGGTGTATCTATCACTATCTTCCATCTCCAGAACGTTTTCATCTTTCCAAACTGAAACTCTGTACCCATTAAATACTAACTCCCCATTCCTCCCACCCCTAGTCCTGGCATAAAATGTAATTTAAATATACTTTTATAATTTCAAATAGTTATAGTAATACAGTCACTAATGTTTTTAATTCATAACACTTTTATTGAGATATAATTCACATACCGCAAAATTCACCCTTTTAAAGTATATAATTCAATGGCTTTTAGTATATTCACAGTTGTGCAACCATCACCATTATTCAATATTAGAACATTTTCATCATCCTTAAAAAAAAGCATGTACCCAATAGCAGTCAGTGAATATTGGCACCACTCCCAGCTCCTGGAAACCATTAATCTACTTTGTTTCTATGGATTTGCCTATTCTGGACATTCTGTATAAATGAAATCATACAATATATTGCCTTTAGCATCTGGCTTCTTTCACTTAGCATGTTTTGAGATTTCATCCATGTTGTAACATGTATCAGTACTTCATTCTTTTCATTGCCTAATAATATTTCACTGTATGGATACACCAAATTTTGTTACCTATTCATGGGTTGATGGACATTTGGGCTGTTCCCACTTTTTGCCTATTATAAATAATGCTGCTAGGGAATTGACATATAAGTTTTAATGTGGATGTATGTTTTCATTTCTCTTGGGTAGACAGGAGTGAAACTGCTGGATCATAAAGGTAATTCTACCTTTAACTTTTTGAGGAACCAATGAACTATTTCTCACAATGGCTGCACGATTCTACTTTCCCAGCAGCAATGTATGAGTTCCAGTTTCTCCACATCCACACCAATATTTGTTGTTGTCTGACCTTTTGAATATAATGCTAGACCTTTTTTAATGAAGCACATTTTGTACCTAGCTCTAGCTGTTTCATTTTAAAAATACACATGCTGAAGTCGCTATACAGTTAATGTCTCAATACTTTGAGGCACGTTATCATTTTGTTTAGTTCATTTCCTAGCAGACCAATAAAAGATAAATTTTAGCTCAGTGCAATTCAAACTATTTCAAATCAATGAAATTTTCAAATACCTAAAACATAAGTGAGGATCAGGCTACAATGCTTTTCTCATAACATGGAGCCTTGTTGTTCACTCATTCTAGGCTTAAAAAAAAAGAAGAATGTTTAGAACAAGGAGTTAGTGGGAAAATGCTAGAACAATGAATGGGATAAAATGACAATGGTGCCTCACCATGTCAAGATTCAAATATACTGATTTCAAAGCTCTGAAATAGTAAAGGTTTGTTAGTCATGATGGGAATAGTCTGATTTTACAGAGACATTTAAATAAGACTTTTGATTCTTGCATTTTTTAGCCAGCTCTAAGTAATTTTTCATTAAATTCATGAACACAGAAAAATTCCAAAGGTAGGAAGTCTTCAATGTCTCCACATGTAAATTTCTAGGGAAATGAACTAGCAATGAAAGCCTAGCAAGGATTTAAGAGATTACAAAAAGATGAAAATACAGCTGGAGACTGACCTCAGAGCTGCCAGGCTGGTGTGGATAGCTGATAAACAATAAGATTCAGCTTTCCTCAGCCAAGCTTTCCTTAACCAAGCTCTTTTTAGAATATGCAATGTTGAAATTGTGCTTTTAGAGAGAATACTGTAATCTGGAGTTGGGCAGTGACTTACTCAAGGTGACTCGGCTAAGTTAATGACAAGGGTAGGGATACAACCAAGATTTTCTGACTCAAGTCCAAAATTCTTTCGAGTATCTACATTTTAGTTGTCACCTTTGCATGGATTTGTTTTCAAATTTTAAAATTAAATGCTTGCCCTACTTGGCAATTCTGATCTCATACCTGTGGTACCTCTATCTAAGATGATAAATAATCATTCAGTAGCATTCATTAGTAGCCAAAGGATAAACAGAGCTAGACTTCCTGTCTACTGGAAATTTGCAGGAGTAAAACATTTTAAAATATTAATACTGTCCATAGAAAGCATTTTATACCGAAGTAGTATCTGCCAATTTAAATTCTAGGCAGTCTAAGGAACTGACAAGGGGGTCCTGTAAGTAAATTCATATGAATTTCTCTTTGTTAGAATAGGAAGTCATTTTCTAATGTTTAAATATTGCTAGAAAAACAAAACAAAACAAAACAAAACACTTACATATAAAACCAGTCAGCTGCTCCATCACCCATTGGATGGATAAGTTTTAAACAATCACAGTTTAGTTCACATACCAAATTCAAATATATTCAATTCAAATTGGCACCTTCTCAAGAATACACCTCACCTAATTGAGAAGGAGCATTAACATTTGTCCAAGTTAAATAATGTTATGTAGTACTTTCATAAAAATGAACATTTGAAGAAAAGATATTAAGAGTTTAGCTATGAAAGAACTAAAGAGTTTGTGACAGTGCCTGGAAACTATGCTAAAAAGAAAAAAAAGTCGCTGAAAATAGAAAAAGTCGCATGCAACAGAAATAATTTAAGGGACCCTGTCTAGTCATTCGTTCACTTGTTCATTCACTTTCTAAAACATTGTTGAACTTAATCGATTAACTGCTAGAAAGTTATCAAACTGAGAGGGGCTTCGTATTACATATTACTATTTTTCAGGACAATGAAGTAATTAAAAATCCCTGTTTGGACAGGCAAAGAGAAACAATTCAACTATGTATTAGTCTAAAACTAAAAGCAGTTTCTTCATGAGGGGTTTCAACCACCAGGAAATTCCATATTCTGTCATTCCCTGCTAGAGCTTCTGGAATAGAATGCATATGTGGCATGTTTGAACCTCAGAAACTCAGAATACTAGAATCCTAAACCCACATCTGAAAAATTAACTACCTCTCTTTCTAAGTAGCAATTTTAGCTTTCTAAAATTCAAGAAGCAATGGACACAAAACAAAATGTAAAAATGTGTCTATTCATCAAACCTAAGGTAGAGAGGAAGAACAAAAGACACAATTATGCTTAAGGAAGGAGAAAAGGTACCTTATTTTGGTGAGGGCTGTTACTCAAAAGAAAAGTTTCAACTGTAAGCTATATGTACAGTGTTACTTAAATGGGAGATGGTTTTCCTTTTACAGTAATAAATAAAACCTTCTTGCTGCGCAATGAACATTAACATTTATTAATTTTAATATATATGCTTAATATGATATGATGGGGAACAGAGGAAAGAACCAAGGGATGGAATGAAAGGAAGAGAAGATAGGGGAGAAAGAAAAAGGAAAAAGGAATATGTAAAAAGAAAAATGAAGAGAAAAGCAAGAAGCTGAAAACAGAAGTAGGAGGCAAAGAAAGTGCAAAAGTCACAAGGAGAACTATAAAACACTGCTCAGTGAAATAAAAGAGGATGCAAAAAAATGGAAGAACCATGCTCATGGATAGGAAGAATCAATATTGTGAAAATGGCCATACTGCCCAAGGTAATTTATAGATTCAATGTCATCCCCATTAAGCTACCAACGACTGTCTTCACAGAATTGGGGAAAAAACTACTTTAAAGTTCATATGGAACCAAAAAAGAGCCCACATAGCCAAGTCAATCTTAAGCCAAAAGAACAAAGCTGGAGGCATTACACTACCTGATTTCAAACTATACTACAAGGCTACAGTAACCAAAACAGGATGGTACTGGTACCAAAACAGAGATACAGACCAATGGAACAGAACAGAGCCCTCAGAAATAATACCACACATCTACAGCCATCTGATCTTTGACAAACCCAACAGAAACAAGAAATCGGGAAAGGATTCCCTATTTAATAAATGGTGCTGGGAAAACTGTCTAGCCACATGTAAAAAGCTGAAACTGGATCCCTTCCTTACATCTTATACAAAAATTAATTCAAGATGGATTAGAGACTTAAATGTTAGACCTAAAACCATAAAAACCCTAGAAGAAAACCGAGGTAATACCATTCAGGACACAGGCATAGGCAAGGACTTCATGACTAAAACAGCAAAAGCAATGGCAGCAAAAGCCAAAATTGACAAATGGGATATGATTAAACTAAAGAGCTTCTGCACACCAAAAGAAACTACCATCAGAGTGAATAGGCAACCTACAGAATGGGAGAAAATTTTTGCAATCTACTCATCTGACAAACGGCTACTATCCAGAACCTACAAAGAATTCAAACAAATTTACAAGAAAAAAACAAACAACCCCATCAAAAAGTGGGCAAAGGATATGAACACACACTTCTCAAAAGAAGACATTCATACAGCCAACAGACACATGAAAAATGCTCATCATCACTCGCCATCAGAGAAATGCAAATCAAACCACAATGAGATACCATCTCACATCAGTTAGAATGGCAATCATTAAAAAACCAGGAAACTACAGGTGCTGGAGAGGACATGGAGAAATAGGAACACTTTTACACTGTTGGTGGGACTGTAAACTAGTTCAACCATTGTGGAAGACAGTGTGGCAATTCCTCAAGCATCTAGAACTAGAAATACCATTTGACCCAGCCATCCCATTACTGAGTATATACCCAAAGGATTATAAATCATGCTGCTATAAGGACACATGTGTGCAGGTGTCCTTATAGCAGCATGATTTATAATCCTTTGGGTATATTCCCAAATGATTATATATGTGTGTGTATTGTGCACACATATGTATTATTGCGGCACTATTCACAATAGCAAAGACTTGGAATCAACCCAAATGTCCATCAGTGACAGACTGGATTAAGAAAATGTGGCACATATACACCATGGAATACTATGCAGTCATAAAAAAGGATAAGTTCGTGTCCTTTGTAGGGACATGGATGCAGCTGGAAACCATCATTCTCAACTACTGCAAGAACAGAAAACCAAACGCTGTATGTTCTCATTCATAGGTGGGAATTGAACAAGGAGATCACTTGGACACAGGAAGGGGAACATCACACACCAGGGCCTATTTTGGGGAGGGTGAAGGGGAGGGATAGCATTAGCAGATATACCTAATGTAAATGACGAGTTAATGGGTGCAGCACACCAACATGGCACATGTATACATATGTAACAAACCTGCACGTTGTGCTCATGCACCCTAGAACTTAAAGTATAATAAAAAAAGTTTTTTAAAGTTTATGTTGTAAGGAACAATGTAGACAATGCTATAATACTTTATATTTTTGCTTATAATGACAACTATCAGTTCTTTTTCACCTAAGATAGGTTGAGAAATTTTATTTACTGGCAGCTGAAGAGTCATTTTCAATTGGGAAAATTCATTTACATCTGTGGTAAACTTTATTTTGACTAAAAGTTGCACCGGTATTTTACCACCAGATGAAAAAAAAATGAGTATCATTTAAAACTTTATGTATTTAAAATAAAGTACAGAGAAAAACCAAAAAACAAAAACAAACAAACAAAAAAAAAAAGAAAGTACAAAGAAAGGGGACACTTAGAAAGGGCTCAAATAGAGACACATGCAAAGAAACAAGGAGAAAGCAAGAAAGGGAGAAAGGAAAAGTAAGTGAGAGGAGAGGGAGATAAAGGACAACAGGTTCAGTAGGTTTTGATATATATTATCGGGCTCCTATCCTATGAGATTCACTTAGGCTTTAGAATGTTATCACTTACTGCCCTCTGATTTAAAGTTCCTGAAATGCTGTGATCTTGAATTCTTAAAAGCCTCTACTCTCTAGGAGATAGCCATAGCTGCCCACCAGGAAGGGAAAACTCCCTGTGAGCTGCCAGCTGTGAGGACCAGCAAGTATCATCAGAATCTGCCTCCTAGGCCACGAATTCCTCCCCTCTAAATTATGAGAATTGGGTCTGAATTTGATTTAGTGGAGCAGAGCTAAAACTGGAAAATAAAAGATACATAAAGAAACAGATGGCTAAATGTTTGTATATACGGAAAGTATTTCTTATTTCCCTCTACAAAATGTCTACATAATGCTTTCTCTGCAGAGTTTCTAGATTTACTCTACCTTTTTTTAAGAAATGAACTACTAGAAACTATTTTTGTTTAAATTATGTTTTTCTGATGAAAATCTGCCAAAGTAAAATGAATATTTTAATTTTCTCTTTATGACTCTGGTTCACCTTTAAAACTCAATATAACTGGGTCATTTGTTACTGAACACCGTAACAACAGTGCTCTCAAGGCCTCGGCAAGAAAAAATGTGTGGGTTTGGAAAAGATTACGATATGACCACTAACAATTATAAGCTTGGAAATGTGAAGATATGAGATTGTCTCTACCTTCAAGAGACTGTGTAACACACACACTGGCAAAATTTCTAGGGATCTCATCCATGTGTTCTCTTAAGTTAGGATATACTACAAAACTGAATGAACCACCTCTTGAACTGAATTGGAATTTAGAAACCTGGTCTACAATCCCAAATTAGTATTATTTCCCCAGACCCATCAAAAGTGTGTCTCCAAGGTATAACAACAGTTCTCTGTGACTTATGCCAATAAATATAGCTCCAAAAATGCAAAATTGAAGTAATCATTAATTAATGAGTGCAATTTCACAGTTCTCTAGAACATAACCTATTAGAATGGCCAACAGCTTGGGTTCTGGAGTCAGATATATTTACATTTGGATCCTGCCTCCACTACACACTAGTTGTGTGACATTTAGGCAAGTCTCTTAATCTATGCCAGCCTTCATTTCCTCATTTATGAAATGGAGATCATAATAGTATCCACCTAATGGAGCGACTGTAACAAATAAAATAATAATAACTGCATAAGTGCCTTTACTAACCTACTCAATAAGTAGTGGCTGTCAAAGAACTCTGATTGGTCATCCATCTATTTGGTAAGTTTATGTCCACAGGGCTGCCCCATATTATGGCTCTGGTGAAAGGAAGGAAGCCACAGGACTAAGCTGTGCTATGGGAAGAACTAAACAAGTTATCTTCTCTAGGAATTAAATGTGGCCATCTCGGGGGATAATAGCTACCTTTCCAGGTCCTGGTGTTTTCATTTCATTTTCTTCCATTTTCAAAATAAGTATTAAACACCCGCTATATGCTTTTTATTATGCAAAGAGCCATGGAGAATATAAGAATAGTAGATTACTAAATAATATGTGGATATGTATAAAATACTTGTTAAAATCATGCTATAGGAATGCTGAGAGGAATAATCAGCAGGTTAGCGCTCTTTTTGAAAAGATTTGTTTTACAATTTGCTACTGGTTTACTGGTTACCAACTGACTCAGAGTTACAGGGCGTTTTACAGAAATATATATATATTATTTTTTTTCACAAACAAATCTACATCAAGTAAGGTACATCTTCACCAAGAGTTTCCATTATCCTGCAGGCAGGGATTCATATGCTGCTTTGAAACATTTTCTTAGTTTTCTTCAACTACAGTTTTTAAATCTTTTGGGCAGGAATTGGTCTTTTACTTCTGTAGAAGAAAAGTTTATCAAGAAATAAAGTTTCCTAAATCATGTTTGATGGATTTAGATATATTACTCTCTATCCTACTATTCATACCATAACAAAATCCTTAGGTAAAAAACAAAACAAAAAACAAGAAAAATAATTCCTAAGCAGCAGATATAGAATGAGAGATGAGAGATTCCATAGGCAGCAACCATTTTCCTCATTTAACATAGCGGTCTCCAAGCTGTTTTTTTTTTTTTTTTAATTTGTTTTTTATTTTATTTTTTAAATTAAAAAAAAATCCATTGAATCCCTTCAGAACTGCAGGACATGTCCTCACTACCACATGGGGATTGACTGACAATGTCATCTGTCATCACCAGGATCCAAACAGTTTTGACTGAGTATTCCTATCACTAAGAAAAGTTTGAGCACACATCCTCAATATGTATATTTATAAAGTATATACTTGTCCTACTATCACAGGCTAATATATCAAAGCATGATACTTACAGTAGGCTTTGTTATTGAAGACAGTGGGTATAAATCAAATAATGTTCTTGATCTTTTCTTTCTTGTTTTGGGGCTGACATCTTGTCAGATCTGATTAGATTATTTTTGTTTTCACTTCATGACTTGGCTAAATTAAGAGGAAACTCATAGAAGTGTCAGCTAGTTCACCATTTTCTTGCCCTTGCATTATTACTATTATCATCAACCCATTTTCTCCCTTGCAGGAATCTTAAGCCACTTGTCCATTCTGCATGGATTAGTTTATCTAGCTTTAGCTGACCAACACACAATAGTCACACAGCTTAAGAAGATTCCTGCAAAGAAACCACAGGATGAAGATTACACAGGTTGGAATATCCCTTATTAAAAATGCTGAGGTCTAGAAGTGTTTCAAACTTGGGATTTTTTGGGGATGTGAGAATATCTGCATTTTATCAGTTGAACATCCCAAATCCAAAATTCTGAGATCTGAAGTATTTCCTTTAAGCGTTACATTGGTACTCAAAAGTTTTGGACTTTGGAGTAATTCAGATTTCTGGATTTGGGATGCTCAACCTGTACTAAGAACCAGAAATCTATTTAACTAGGTACATGTAAACTGAAATATGTTACAATATGCCTAAAGTGAGCAAAAGAATGTACATGCCACTATGAAATCTCACCAAATCATGAAATCTCACACTTTTCTCAGGATCCCTCATTTAGAGTATATGACAGTGACTCTCCAACATGGACCAAAGGAGAGCATCAGGGTCAATCCATATGTTAAATATTAGTGGAGTTTAAATACTTTCTTATATTTTATCTAAAATGATCATAAATATAATTTCTAATATTTTTGTCTCACCCCACAAGGGATCTTTCAGGTGCATCCCTCTTTGGATGGCCTAAAGCTCCTAATCAAGCTCTAGAAGACTGGTCCTAAGATATTTAGACATGGTACTATGAGCAAAAGCAGCTTAAAATCTCAAAGAGCCAATATCTGCTAAGTACTTACTGTGAGTAAGGTACTATACATGTATTATCTTGTTTAGTCCTCAAACAACTCATTTTGTAGAGGAGGAAGCTGAGGTTCAGTGATGATCAGTGAGATTTAGTAACTTGCCAATGGTTGTAAAAACAGGTAAGAGAGCTGGCCGGGCATGGTGGCTCACACCTGTAATCCCAGCACTTTGGAAGGCCAAGGCAGGTGGATCATGAGATCAGGAGTTCAAGACCAGCCTGATCAACATGGTAAAACCCCGTCTCTACTAAAAATACAAAAAAAAAAAAAAAATTAGCTGGCATGGTGGTGGACGCCTATAATGCCAGCTACTCAGGAGGCTGAGGTAGGAGAATCACTTGAACTCAGGAGGTGGAGGTTGCAATGAGCTGAGATTGTGCCACTGCACTCCAGCCTGGGCAACAGAGACTCCATCTCAAAAAAAAAAAAAAAACAGGTAAGAGAGCTGACATATGAAGTCAGGACCGCCTGCCTCTAAATCCCATTCTCTTTTCATAGTACCACTTTCAGAATGTCAGCAAATCAACATAAATGTATACACATTTAATCAGTTTTAAGGAATTTTTCCCCAATTAATGCTTCCATTCACAGGATTTAACTGAAAGTATTAAGTATAAATGTAAGCAGGTTCTGAAAATGCCTAAGAAAAATGGTACCTTTTTAATGAGAGTGTTAGCTTGTTTTTGTTCTCTTCTTTCTCCATTTCGATCTTGGTGACTCAGAGCTGCTACCACTGAAAAACATCTGTTTTATCTAAACTTAATAAGCCTTATTAGTGGGATGCTAAGCCTTCCCTTATTCTGAAGCCTTTCCACAATTTTGAAACTGTATCTGCTGGAAGTCATAATAGGTTACCAAAGTACTAGTTTTGGACATACCTAGGTTGGTGGGCCTGTTTCTGATTTTTTAATTTTGCTTTTCCAACCTGTGTGAATAAGCTCTCTCATACTCAGTATTAAGAGTCATGCAATTCTTTTCCTTCCCTCTTTCCATGGCAATCAAATCTATTAATTGAACTCTATAAACTGCAAAACGTGTTGTCACTCTAACTTATGTGTCATGTTAGGCTGGTTCAGTTGTCCTTTCTAAAACTATTGCCAGTCCTAGATGATACAAGTCTGCTGAGAGGTAGGACACTGGTTCCTATCATGTGGCCTGTTTATAATTGTCTGCATATGTCACTGCTCGGGGACTAAAGGTAACTAAAGAAAAGAATGAAGTTAAACTTAAAGATGAGGTACAAAGCAAAATTATCAAGTCTGTCATACTGAGAAAGAGAAAGAGAGAGGATCCCAGCCTCCACTAACTCATTGTGAAGTTTTTAATCTTTATTTTCCTTTCTCTTCTTCCTTTTCCCCACCTTTTTTGTATGCTTTCCTCTTTTCTACTCTAGTGAGGTAAGGAAGAAAGAATAGTAAAAGGTCACAAGAAGGACATGAAAGAACAGAATGGGGGTGGAGGAAGAGAAGAGGACCACAAAGACAAAGGCATACAGCAGCTGCCTTCACTGACCTAGTGCTGGCGAGGCCAAGTCTGACAAGCCAGTATGCAAGGCGGCCTCATGTTCTCATACTCTGCCATTGGGTCAAGATGACCCATTCCCTTCTGTACAGGTTTTAATGTTCTATTCCAACCTTCGGGGAGTGGATGGGTGATAGTGACAGAGAAAAGAACATGATCCACTGCCTGTTTCTTTCAAACTTGACAAGCACAAGGGGAATCAGGAAGAAAAGTAGAGTACCTCATCCCCACAGCCTAGCTGCCTAACCAATCAATCAATGTTTATTGAATCATTCCTTGATCTGTGTACTTTTAAATGGCATATTTATCTATGGTAAGTGTAACTGCATGTCTGTTTTTATGGCCTCTGTAATTGGCCTCACATTCATTTAAATGGAATTATTTTAATTTTTATCACTATATGGTATCTTTGGAGGAAAGAATCCTTTAAACTACTCATATCATCTTTGTTTCATATGATTCTTAATAGTTTCCAAAGCATCTTCACATCTTTTATCCTAGCTGAACCTCAAAACAGTCCCATGAAATAGACAAAACTAATACTATATTATATTAGAAATCATAATAGTTATCCTCTAAGAACAAGGCCCCCTAAAGTCATGGGGTTAACCAAAGGTCAGCTAGAAGTGCTTAGAGATCATCTAGTCTACATCTTTCATTTGATTTTGGGGGTAACTAAGAGCAAAAAGATGCATGCCCAAAGTCACAAAACTACTTAGAAAGCAGCGACATCTCCTGACTTCCCCAATTCACTGATCTTTCCATCATTCTTTCACATAATCCAATAACACTCCAGAACAGATGTTCAAGATGGAAAGAGGAAAATGATGCCTAGGGCACCAGGGAATAGCTAAAACAGTAAAACAGTGAGCTGCCCAACATAACTCAGCACTGACAGGCACCTGGCACGTGTCAGCATGCTGAAGCCAAGCAGAACTTAGAAATTAAGCAGATAAGGGTGGGGGAGCAGCAGAGCACCAACACTATGTGTGTGTATGGAGAATGCAGTCTTAACTATTGCCTTCCTCTGCGTTTCTTATCCACTCCACTCCCTCTTCATATTGCTTATACACTCCTAGTAGGGGCTGGTCTCACCTTGCAGTTCATCCACTCTGTCCCATCATTTCTACTTAGCTGCTGAGCTACATAAAGGATTATCCAAGGGAAAAGTTATACATTTTTAAAATAGAGTATTTGGTTCTCTTTTATCAAACTCTAAATAGAGAATCTGTCCCTATTGTAAAAGCAACTGTATGTTCTGGTTGTGCATGTATAAATACAAAATTGGTCAGGGCAAGATAATCTCAGCATTCATTTTCAAGTAAAGAGCATAATGACATGGGGTAGATTCAGTTCAGGTCAAATATGTGATTCTTGATGTACTGCTAAAGTCTCATAATTCAAGCAAAACTTCTTTCTAATCTCTTAACTTGGAACAGGTTTTACTTTACTCCTTTCAACAAACATGTTTAAATTGAGCCTGATAAAACAGAAAAGGACATTTTAACTCTTCATCTCTTGTCTGGTTCTATCTTAAGAACCTAGTTTTCAAAGAAAAATTTTACTTACATAGTTTTCCATTCTATTACCCTTAAAAATTATTTAATTCTCCCATTGAAAAGGTCCTTCTTTACTTTTGTTTCCATGAGACAAGCACATGGGGTAATATGTTGGAAAAGCTTCAAAATATGCTGCTGAAATAATGGCAATTGCTGATTCTGTACTATGCTACATATTAGGAAAACCACAATAGATATAGAAAGGAAATAGTTTCATTTGAAGATGAAAAAGGGAATGGGAGTTGCCAAGATGGCCGAACAGGAATAGCTCCAGTCTGCAGCTCCCAGCGTGACCGATGCAGAAGATGGGTGATTACTGCATTTCGAACTGAGGTATCTGGTTCATCTCATTGGGACTGGTAGGACAGTGGGTGCAGCCCACGGAGGGCGAGCTGAAGCAGGGTGGGGCATTGCCTCACACGGGAAGTGCAAGGGGTTGGGGCATTTCCCTTTCCTAGCCAAGGGAAGCCATGACAGACTACCTGGAAAAACGGGACACTCCCTGCCCAAATACTATGCTTTTCCCAAGGTCTTAGCAACCAGCAGGCAAGGTGATTCTGTCCCGTGCCTGGCTCAGAGGGTCCCACGCCCACAAAGCCTTGCTCACTGCTAGCACAGCAGTCTGAGATGCATCTGCGAGGCAGCAGCCGAGCTCGGGGAGGGGCGTCCAACATTGCTGAGGCTTGAGTAGGTAAACAAAGCAGCTAGGAAGCTCGAACTGGGTGGAGCCCACCTCAGCTCAACAATGCAAGGCCTACTGCCTCTAGACTCCAACTCTGTGGGCAGGACATAGTTGAACAAAAGGCAGCAGACAACATCTGCAGACTTAAATGTCCCTGTCTGACAGCTCTGAAGAGAGCAGTGATTCTCCCAGCACAGCGTTTGACATCTGAGAACGGAGAGACTGCCTCCTCAAGTGGGTCCCTCACCCCCATGTAGCCTAACTAGGAGACACCTCCCAGTAGGATCTGACAGACACCTCATATACGTGGCTGCCCCTCTGGGAAAAAGCTTCCAGAGGAAGGATCAGGCAGCAATATCTGCTGTTCTGCAATATTTGCTATTCTGCAGACTCCACTGGTGATACCAAGGCAGACAGGGTCTGGAGTGGAACACCAGCAAACTCCAACAGACCTGCATCTGAGGGACCTGACTGTGAGAAGGAAAACTAACAAACAGAAAGGAATAGCATCAACATCAACAAAAAGGTCATCTACACCAAAACCCCATCTATAGGTCACCAACATCAAAGACCAAAGATAGATAAAACCACAAAGATGGGGAGAAACCAGAGCAGAAAAGCTGAAAATTCTAAAAATCAGAGCACCTCTTCTCCTCCAAAGGATCGCAGCTCCTCACCAGCTACGGAACAAAGCTGGATGGAGAATGACTTTGACGAGTTCACAGAAGTAGGCTTCACAAGGTCGGTAATAACAAAGTTCTCCTAGCTAAAGGAGGATGTTCAAACTCATCGCAAGGAAGCTAAAAACCTTGAAAAAAGATTAGACAAATGGCTAACTAGAATAAACAGTGTAGAGAAGACCTTAAGTGACCTGATGGAGCTGAAAGCCATGGCACGAGAACTTCATGATGCATGCACAAGCTTCAAGAGACGATTCAATCAAGTGAAAGAAAGGGTATCAGTGACTGAAGATGAAATTAATGAAGTAAAGCGAGAAGACAAGGTTAGACATAAAAGAGTAAAAAGAAATGAACAAAGCCTCCAAGAAATATGGGACTATGTGAAAAGACCAAATCTATGTTTGATTGGTATACCTGAAAGTGACAGGGAGAATGGAACCAAGTTGGAAAACACGCTTTGGGATATTATGGAGGAGAACTTCCCCAACCTAGCAAGGCAGGCCAACATTCAAATTCAGGAAATACAGAGAACACAAGAAAGATACTCCTTGGGAAGAGCAACTCCAAGACACATAATTGTCAGATTCACCAAGGTTGAAATGAAGGAAAAAGTGTTAAGGTCAACCAGAGAGAAAGGTCAAGTTACCCACAAAGGGAACAGCGGATTTCTCAGCTGAAACCCTACAAGCCAGAAGAGTGTGGGGGCCAATATTCAACATTCTTAAAGAAAAGAATTTTCAACCCAGAATTTCATATCCAGCCAAACTAGGCTTCATATGTGAAGGAGAAATAAAATCCTTTACAGACAAGCAAAGGCTGAGAGATTTTGTCACCACCAGGCCTGCCTTACAAAAGCTCCTGAAGGAAGCACTAAACATGGAAAGGAACAACCAGTACCAGCCACCGCAAAAACATGCCAAATTGTAAAGACCATCAATGCTAGAAAGAAACTGCATCAACTAATGAGCAAAATAACCAGCTAATATCATAATGATAGGATCAAATTCACACATAACAATATTAACCTTAAATGTAAATGGGCTATATGCTCTAATTAAAAGACAGACTGGCAAATTGGATAAAGAGTCAAGACCCATCAGTGTGCTGTATTCAGGAGACCCATCTCACATGCAAAGATGCATATAGGCTCAAAATAAACGGATGGAGGAAGATCTGCCAAGCAAATGGAAAGCAAAAAAAAGCAAGGGTTTCAATCCTAGTCTCTGAAAACAGATTTTAAACCAAGAAAGATCAAAAGAGACAAAGAAGGCCATTACATAATGGTAAAAGGATCAATGCAACAAGAAGAGCTAACCCTAAATACATAGGCACCCAATACAGGAGCACCCAGATTCATAAAGCAAGTCCTTAGAGACCTACAAAGAAACTTAGACTCCCACACAATAATAATGGGAGACTTTAACGCCCCACTGTGACTATTAGACAGATCAACGAGACAGAAAGTTAACAAGGATATCCAGGACCCGAACTCAGCTCTGCAACAAGCAGACCTAATAGACATCTACAGAACTCTCCACCCCAAATCAACAGAATATACTTTCTTCTCAGCACCACATCGCACTTATTCTAAAACTGACCACATACTTGGAAGTAAAGCACTCCTCAGCAAATGTAAAAGAACAGAAATCACAACAAACTGTCTCTCAGATGACAGTGCAATCAAACTAGAACTCAGGATTAAGAAACTCACTCAAACCCGCATAACTACATGGAAACTGAACAACTTGCTCCTGAATGACTACTGGGTAAATAATGAAATGAAGGCAGAAATAAAGATATTCTTTGAAACCAATGAGAACAAAGACACAACGTACCAGAATCTCTGGGACACATTTAAAGCAGTGTGTAGAGGGAAATTTATAGCACTAAATGGCCACAAGAGAAAGCAGCAAACGTCTAAAATCAACACCCTAACATCACAATTAAAAGAACTAGAGAAGCAAGAGCAAACACATTCAAAACCTAGCAGAAGGCAAGAAATAACTAAAACCAGAGCAGAACTGAAAGAGATAGAGACACACACACACACAAACCCTTCAAAAAATCAGTGAATCCAGGAGCTAGTTTTTTGAAAAGATCAACAAAACTGATAGACCACTAGCAAGACTAATAAGAAGAGAGAGAAGAATCAAATAGACACAATAAAAAATGATGAAGGGGATATCACCATTGATCCCACAGAAATGCAAACTACCATCAGAGAATACTATAAACACCTCTATGCAAATTAACTAGAAAATCTAGAAGAAATGGATAAATTCCTGGACACATACACCCTCCCAAGACTAAACCAGGAAGAAGTGGAATCTCTGAATAGAACAATAACAGGCTCTGAAATTGAGGCAATAATTAATAGCCTACCAACCAAAAAAGTCCAGGACCAGATGGATTCACAGCCGAATTCTACCAGAGGTACAAAGAGGTGCTGGTACCATTCCTTCTGAAACTATTCCAATGAACAGAACAAGAGGGAATCCTCCCTAACTCATCTTATGAGGTCAGCATCATCTTGATACCAAAGCCTGGCAGAGATGCAACAAAAAAGAGAATTTTAGACCAATATCCCTGATGAACATCAATGTGAAAATCCTCAATAAAATATTGGCAAACCGAATCCAGCAGCAAATCAAAAAGCTTATCCACCATGATCCAAGTGGGCTTCATCCCTGGGATGCAAGGCTGGTTCAACATACGCAAATCAATAAATGTAATCCATCACATAAACAGAACCAATGACAAAAAACACATGATTATCTCAATAGATGCAGAAAAGGCCTTCGACAAAATTCAACAGCCCTTCATGCTAAAAACTCTCAATAAACTAGGTTTTGATGGAACGTATCTCAAAATAATAAGAGTTATTTATGACAAACCCACAGCCAATATCATACTGAATGAGCAAAAACTGGAAGCATTCCTTTGAAAACCAGCAGAAGACAAGGATGCCCTCTCTCACTACTCCAATTCAACATAGTGTTGGAAGTTCTGGCCAGGGCAATCAGGCAGGAGAAAGAAATAAAGGTATTCAATTAGGAAAAGAGGAAGTCAAATTGTCCCTGTTTGCAGATGACATGATTGTATATCTAGAAAACCCCATCGTCTCAGCCCAGAATCTCCTTAAGCTGACACACAACTTCAGCAAAGTCTCAGGATACAAAATCAATGTGCAAAAATCACAAGCATTCTTATACACCAATAACAGACAGACAGCCAAATCATGAGTGAACTCCCATTCACAATTGCCTCAAAGAGAATAAAATACCTAGGAATCCAACTTACACAGGATGTGAAGGACCTCTTTAAGGAGAACTACAAACCACTGCTCAATGAAATAAAAGAGGACAGAAACAAATGAGAGAATATTCTGTGCTCATGGATAGCAAGAATCAATATCGTGAAAATGGCCCTACTGCCTAAGGTAATTTATAGATTCAATGCCATTCCCATCAAGCTACCAATTACTTTCTTCACAGAATTGGAAAAAAACTACTTTAAAGTTCATATGGAACCAAACAAGAGCCCTCATTGCCAAGACAATGCTAAGCCAAAAGAACAAAGCTGGAGGCATCACGCTATCTGACTTCAAACAATACTACAAGGCTACAGTAACCAAAACAGCATGGTACTGGTACCAAAACAGAGATAGACCAATGGAACAGAACAGAGCCCTCAGAAATAATACCACACATCTACAACCATCTGATCTTTGAGAAACCTGACAAAAACAAGAATTGGGGAAAGGATTCCCTATTTAATAAATGGTGCTGGGAAAACTGGCTAGCCATATGTAGAAAGCTGAAACTGGATCCCTTCATTACACCTTATACAAAAATTAATTCAAGATGGATTAAAGACATAAATATTAGACTTAAAACCATACAAACCCTAGAAGAAAACCTAGGCAATACCATTCAGGACACAGGCATGGGCAAGGACTTCATATCTAAAACACCAAAAGCAATGGCAACAAAAGCCAAAATAGACAAATGGGATCTAATTAAACTAAAGAGCTTCTGCACAGCAAAAGAAACTACCATCAGAGTGAACAGGCAATCTACAGAATGGGAGAAAATTTTTACAATTTACCCATCTGACAAAGGACTAATATCCAGAATATACAAAGAATTCAAACAAATTTACAAGAAAAAAACAACCCCATCAAAAGGCGGGCAAAGGATATGAACAGACACTTCTCAAAAGAAGACATCTATGCAGCCAACAGACACGTGAAAAAATGCTCATCATCATTGGTCATCAGAGAAATGCAAATCAAAACCACAATGAGATACCATCTCACACCAGTTAGAATGGCAATCATTAAAAAGTCAGGAAATAGCAGATGCTGGAGACAATGTGGAGAAATAGGAATGCTTTTACACTGTTGGTGGGAGTGTAAATTGGTTCAACCACTGTGGAAGACAGTGTGGAGATTCCTTAAGGATCTACAACTAGAATTACCATTTGACCCAGCAATCACATTACTGGGTATATACCCAAAGGATTATAAAATCATGCTATTATAAAGACACATACACAAGTATGTTTATTCTGGCACTATTCACAATAGCAAAAACTTGAAACCAACCCAAATGTCCATCAATGATAGACTGGATTAAGAAAATGTGGCACATATACACCATGGAATACTATGCAGCCATAAAAAAGGATGAGTTCGTGTCCTTTGCAGGGACATGGATGAAGTTGGAAACCACCATTCTCAGCAAACTATCACGAGGACAGGAAACCAAACACCACATGATCTCACTCATAGATGGGAATTGAATAATGAGATCACTTAGACACAGGGTGGGGAGCATCACATACCTGGGCCTGTTGGGGGTTTGGGGGCTGTGGAAGGGATAGCATTACGAGAAATACCTAATGTAAATGATGAGTTGATGGTGCAGCAAACCAACATGGCACATGTATACCTATGTATCAAACCTGTACGTTGTGCACATGTACCCTAGAACTTAAAGTATAAAAAAAAAAAAAGACAAAGAAAAAAAATACCTTCAGGGGAAATATTTCTAGCAGTTAGGAGTGGAAAAAAAGAAAAGAAAAGAAAAAAGGGCAATGGATAAAATCCATGCAATTTAAATTACAGTGATGTGATAAAAGCTCTGTTCCCATAGTGATAAAACTTTTCACGAATAATAGCAGTCCTAATGATTAGTGATACGAGGGCATAACTATGAACGTGAACTATTTCAGCAAATACGTATTGAGTGCCTGCTATGTGCCAAGCACAAGTATATATCCAGGAGCATCCTATGTTCAATTTCAGTCCTGTGGAACACCTTGTTTCATTGAAGTTTTACTACACTACAGTAACATATATATGAGTTACTCAAAGCACCTAATGAGAAGTGCAAGTCCTATAAACGAAGTCACATTCCGGAAATACAAAACGAAAAAAAAAAAAGAAAAAAAGAGGAAGGTACATAAACTCACAAGGTCTTACTACTTCTTAAAGTTTATGGATACTAGCCTATCTGTAGAAATCTACCAGACTAAGCAAAACCCTATAGAAATTCAAATTAAAAACTAACTTTTGGACTCTTTGTCCCCATGTATATGTTATAGGTATAACTTTAGCTCTATAAGTATGGTGACTGTGCTCATTTTTACTCACCATTATATACCCAGTGCCTAACACACGGTAGCTGGTAAATAAATATTTAGTGAATGAATGAAGGAATATAGGAAGCCAGTTTCAAATTTAATAAACAGTTACTGGCAGTATAACAAACATTAAATGGCATTACTGGTTATACTCTATTAAATGGTCAGTGTTTCCCTACATTCAAAATATCCTTTTATTCATCAGCTTAAAAACTGTTCCACTAAAGTGTGTCTTCCCCTGTTTTATTTATTTAATGCTGTTCATTTAGAAGGTGTTAACTGTTCTTTTTAGTCTTTAGATTACTATACATTCAAAGTACAGCAAAGTTTGGCAACATTTTTCTGTCTAAAACTCATAGACTGCTATAAATAGATAAAAATATAATTCCATGACAAAGTTACAGAATTGCTTTGATCTCCCAGCCTCTATCACCCCGCTGGAAAACACACATAAACTTTGCATCCAGAAGTAGCTCCATTGCTTCTTATGTTTGTGGGGTAATTAAAAATAATATTTTGGCCGGGCGCGGTGGCTCAAGCCTGTAATCCCAGCACTTTGGGAGGCCGAGACGGGTGGATTACGAGGTCAGGAGTTCGAGACCATCCTGGCTAACACGGTGAAACCCCATCTCTACTAAAAAATACAAAAAAAAAAGCTAGCCGGGCGAGGTGGCTGGCGCCTGTAGTCCCAGCTACTCGGGAGGCTGAGGCAGGAGAATGGCGTAAACCCGGGAGGCGGAGCTTGCAGTGAGCTGAGATCCGGCCACTGCACTACAGCCCAGGCGACAGAGCGAGACTCCGTCTCAAAAAAAAAAAAAAAAAAAAAAATAATAATAATAATATTTTATTGTAGTTTGAAACACATAGGGACCCATATTAGTAATCTATTTTTATGCTTTTCTCACTTTCTTATAAAGGAACATCTTATGAACTGGATGAATCATAGGACATCAAAGGCAGGCATAGAAAAAAGAAACATAAGATAACAGACTCTTTAGATGAACATGGGCCTAAAGAAAATCAGACATTAGTACACAAATTTTTTTAAATCCTCCAAAATATCCAGTGGCCACTCTTCCAGTTCTCTGTGGGATTTCAGGTTAGTAAGCAGTCAAGAGGGAAGGAGGACTTGTTGAAAATCAACCCTCTGAAACAATGAGAATTATCTAGTGGGAGAAAGGCTGACTCTAGGGAAAATGGGTGGAAATGGTGCATGCCTCATGGGGCTGTCAGGATATTTGTCACCTAAGAGGTTCTCACAACTTACCCGACTGAGGGGGGTTAAAGTATTACTATGCACCAGCACACATTCTCTCAATCACATTAGACTTTAAAATTCCAAGGTCTGGTTTGCCTTTTACAAGGAATAATATTGGTTTAGAATGCTGCTCAAAGCCTGCTCCACAAATCTGAGAGACCACGTTACAGCACCTCATTTTCCTTTGCCACTGCCATGTCCTCACTCTCCTCCCATGTAACTAAAAAAAACCACTTCTTAAACTGGTAAACAACATTAAGGAAACTGAGAGAATGCTTTCTGCAGACTTAACTTTCCTGGAAATAATTATCAATGATGGAAAACAAGCTCTTCATAACAGAATAAAACCTCATTAATTTGAACTCTACTATTTCAAAATTTGTGCTAATTCAAACAGACCTAGACTGAAGGTTTTCCTTAGCAAGTTTGGAAAAGAAGGGTCTGCTAAGCAAATCAACTTTATATAATTAAGGTTGTAAGGGAAATACAGGACTTGCTTAAAGAGAACAAATTATTTCCAGTACTCTGGAATTAACCATCTACAGGCACTGTAACATCATAATTACAAATCTTTTGTGTAGTATGTTAAAAAGCACGTCTCTGGGGGACTTCTACTTGGTAACACTCCATTAGCCTATTTTGAGTTATTGTTGTCACTAACACAAGCAAATCAGTGTCACTAAAACAAGCAAAACTACTTTTTAAATAAATATTTCATTCATTCTTTATTGAGTACACTGGGCTTCCTGCAATTATTGTGAATTTGAGAGCTTTTACTTCCATGTTGGTGTTGCTAGATCCTCGCCTACAGTCGTTGTCATGCTCAACAATCTCTAAGTATAAATCTTACAGTCACTAATAACTGAATCAGAAATATAGCTCAAGCCAAGTAGGCGGTTTTCCCCTCACAGTGTAAATAAAGCCTCCAGGAAGTTCGAACTGGGTGGAGCCCACCGCAGCTCAGCAAAGCCTCTGTAGCCAGACTGCCTCTCTAGATTCCTCCTCTCTGGGCAGGGCACCTCTGAAAGAAAGACAGCAGCCCCAGTCAGGGACTTAGAGATAAAACTCCCATCTCCCTGGGACAGAGCACCTGGGGAAAATGGTGGCTGTGGGCACAGCTTCAGCAGACTTGAACGTTCCTGCTGCCGGCTCTGAAGACAGCAGTGGATCTCCCAGCACAGTCCTCAAGCTCTGCTAAGAGATAGACTGCCTCCTCAAGTGGGTCCCTGACCCCTGTGCCTCCTGACTGGGAGACACCTCCCAGCAGATGTCAACAGACACCTCATACAGGAGAGCCCCAGGTGGCATCTGGTGGGTGCCCCTCTGGGATGAAGCTTCCAGGGAAAGGAACAGGCAGCAATCTTTGCTGTTCTGCAGCCTCTGCTGGTGATACCCAGGCAGAGAGGGTCTGGAGTGGACTCCAGCAAACTCCACCAGACCTGCAGCAGAGGGGCCTAACTATTAGAAAGAAAACTAACAAACAGAAAAGAACAGCATCAACATCAACAAAAAAGATGTCCACACCGAAACCCCATCTGAAGGTCACCAACATCAAAGACCAAAGTTAGATAAATCCACAAAGATGAGGAAAAAACAGCGCAAAAAGGCTGAAAATTGAAAAAACCAGAATGCCTCTCCTCCTCCAAAGGATCACAACTTTTTGCCAGCAGGGGAACAAAACTGGACAGAGAATGAGTTTGACAAATTGACAGAAGTAGACTTCAGAAGGTGGGTAATAACAAACTCCTCCAAGCTAAAGGAGCATGTTCTAACCCAACGCAAGGAAACTAAGAACCTTGAAAAAAGATTAGAGGAATTGCTAACTAGAATAACCAGTTTAGAGAAGAACGTAAATGACCTGATGGAGCTGAAAAACATAGCACGAGAACTTCGTGAAGCACACACAAGTATCAAGAACCGAATCAACAAGCAGAAGAAAGGATATCAGAGATTGAAGATCAACTTAATGAAGTACAGCGTGAAGACAAGATTAGAGAAAAAAGAATGAAAAGGAATGAGCAAAGCCTCCAAGAAATATGGAGAAATATGGACTATGTGAAAAGACCAAATTTTTTTTATTTGACTGGTGTACCTGAAAGTGACAGGGAGAATGGAACCAAGTTGGAGAACACTCTTCAGGATATTATCCAGGAAAACTTCCCTAACCTAGCAAGACAGGCAACATTCAAATTCAGGAAATACAGAGAATACCACAAAGATACTCTTCGAGAAGAGCAACCCCAAAATACATAATCATCACATTCACCAAGGTTGAAATGAAGGAAAAAACGTTAAGGGCAGCCAGAGAGAAAGGTTGGGTTACCCACAAAGGGAAGCCCACCAGACTAACAGTGGATCTCTCGGCAGAAACCCCACAAGCCAGAAGAGAGTGGGGGCCGATATTCAACATTCTTAAAGAAAAGAATTTTCAACCCAGAATTTCATATCCAGCCAAACTAAGCTCAGAAGCAAAGGAGAAATAAAATCCTTTACAGACAAGCAAATGCTGAGAGATTTTGTCACCATCAGGCCTGCCTTACAAGAGCTCCTGAAGGAAGAATTAAATATGGAAAGGAAAAACCGGTACTAACCACCACAAACACATACCAAATTGTAAAGACCATTGACACCATGAAGAAACTGCATCAACTAACGGGCAAAATAACCAGTTAGCATCATAATGACAGGACTAAATTCACACATAACAATATTAACCTTAAATGTAAATGGGCTAAATGCCCCAATTAAAAGACACAGACTGGCAAATTGGATAAAGAGTCAAGAATCATCGGTGTGCTGTATTCACGAGACACATCTCACATGCTAAGACACACATAGACTCAAAATAAAGGGATGGAGGAATGTTTGCCAAGCAAATGGAAAACAAACAAAAAAAAAAGGTGGGGGGTTTGCAATCCTACTTTCTGATAAAACAGACTTTAAACCAACAAAGATTTAAAAAAAACAAATAAGGGCATTACATAATGGTAAAGGGATCAATTCAACAAGAAGAGCTAACTACCCTAAATATATATGCACCCAATACAGGACCACCCAGATTCATAAAGCAAGTCCTTAGAGACCTACAGAGAGACTTAGACTCCCACACAATAATAGTGGGAGACTTCAAAACCCCACTGTCAATATTAGATCAACGAGACAGAACATTAACAGAGATATTCAGGACTTGAACTCAGCTCTGGACCAAGGGAACCTAATAGACATCTACAGAACTCTCCACCCCAAATCAACAGAATATATATTCTTCTCAGTGCCACATGGCACTTACTCTAAAATTGACCACATAATTGGAAGTAAAACACCCCTCAGCAAATGCAAAAGAACAGAAATCATAACAAACAGTCTCTCAGACCACAGTGCCATCAAATTAGAACTCAGGATTAAGAAACTCACTCAAAACCGCACAACTACGTGGAAACTAAACAACCTGCTCCTGAATGACTGCTGGGTACATAACGAAATTAAGGCAGAAATAAATAAGCTCTTGGTAACCAATGAGAACAAAGACACAATGTACCAGAATCCTTGGGACACAGCTAAAGCAGTATTTACAGGGAAATTTATAGCACTAAATGCCCACAGGAGAAAGCAGGAAAGATCTAAAATTGATACCCTAACATCACAATTAAAAGAACTAGAGAAGCAAGAGCAAACAAATTCAAAAGCTAGCAGAAGACAAGACATAACTAAGATCAGAGCAGAACTGAAGGACATAGAGACACGATAACCCCTTCAAAAAAAATCAGTGAATTCAGGAGCTGTTTTTTTGAAAAGATTAACAAAGTAGATAGACCACTAGCCAGACTAATAAAGAAGAAAAGAGATAAGGATCAAATAGACACAATAAAAAATAATAAAAGGGAGATCACCACCGATCTCACAGAAATACAATCTACCATCAGAGAATACTATAAACACTTCTATGCAAATAAACTAGAAAATCTAGAAGAAATGGATAAATTTCTGGACACATACACCCTCCCAAGACTGGAAACCATCACTGTCAGCAAACTAACACAGGAACAGAAAACCAAACACCACATGTTCTCACTCACAAGTAGGAGTTGAACAATGAGAACACATGGACACAGAGAGGGGAACATTACATGCCAGGGCCTGTCGGGGGGTGGGGGCCTAGGGGAGGGATAGCATTAGGAGAAATACCTAATGTAGATACCTTGGGGGTATATCGAGCTGTAAAATAGGGGGAAGGGAAAAAAGGCTTATGCCCCTGAGGTTATAGATCGACACACACACACACACAAAAACAAACATAATAAAAAGTCAAAACAACAGCTAAAATTCTTTGGAAACCTGTAAGTTAAGTACTAAACATATAATCATTATAAAATAAATATCCAATGCAAACCCAACAAAGTAGCATCACTGTCCAAAGGAAGCATTCCTGGAGGTTGCTACTCCTCACACATTATACTGGCTCTCACTTCACTAGCACAGGGCAGTCTTCCAGCTCTCCACAACCACTCCCTCTGCAAGCATGGCTCACTGCCTAGGAGTCTTAGTTACCTTGTCACAAAGAGAGCCTAGCTACTCTAATTATATTGTAAGCTCCTGGATTTGTACAGGTTTCCCTTACCGTAAGACATAAAACTTGCACATCATGGGTGCTCTACAAATTTTGCTTGGTTTGAGGTGGTAAGACTCCTCCTTTACATATACAGAATTGTAAATTAGAGCAATAATATAAAAAATGGTTGCAAGATTTGTTTCTATAGAAACCTTCAAAATATCAGAACTACCAAATGTGTTTTCTTAAGAAAATTTGGTACAATAAAATTAATAGGTATCCTTTCAAAGGCCTATGCAAGAATACTGAATAAAACAATCATAGGTCAATGCTCCAACAAAAATGAAATGCTAGCCAGTAAGTTTCATACAGAAAAAAAATCTCCAAAATAGTTTCAGTCAAGAAAGTCACCAAAAATCTCTCCTCTCTTTTAAGATGTTATGTCTCTTTATATGCTGGGTTAATCATCTTTGTCATCTCTGTATCATCTGTGTTAATCAGGAGGAACAAGAGGGCCCGCAAGTCCGAACTCATCTACAACTTGATACCCTAAGCTTGTGACTCTTTGAATGAGAATTTCACTTTTTAAATTATGGCTTGACTTGGGCAAATATTTAAGGTAATCAGCAAACATGGGGCACAAACCAGCTGCTGGGGCAGAGGGAGGCAGCTCTGAGTTATTCCAGTTAGGTAACATTTTTCTATAGAATATTATACAAGTCATAATCCATACTGGAATAAAACTAAGCAATGACTACTAATTTTCAAAATAAATACTAAGAAATAAATGTAGTCATAAAACAATTTGGACATTTGTCTGAAATTGTTTCACTACTCAATGCTAGGCTATTACAGTATATTAGCATTAAAATACATGTTTATAATCTGTTATTTGAAATGGTTCTTTCTAGTAATGTGTACAATAGCAACCGCCCTGTCATTTTCACTGAATTTCAGAGCTTCTCTTCCTTTCAGAAAATACAAGTTAACGTCTGTACCAAAGGAACCATCTAAATTGTTTTGTGGTACTAGCTGTTCATTTTCACTGCATTATATGAATGTTGCTCAAAACTAGGTGACCCCAGAAGATAGCTGGAAATGTTAATTCCTTTGTTAATGTAAATTACTACAATGAGAACTGGACTCTTTGCCTCCAGGAAACTTCCCTGCCACTTAGCTTTGAGAGTCTGGGCAAGTCAAAGAAGCCAAGGTGTCACAGGGCATTCTTACACACACTGCAGATGACCCTTTGGATACTGTTACACCAACCTAAGAGTTTCATAGTTAGGACATCACTCAACTACAGTGTAAAAACAACTCTTGTAAATTGGAATCATATTCACAAAACATCTGGAAAATTTCCCAAAGGAGAAAAGATTACCCAAAAGTATTGCTAAATAGATGGAAGATGCTGACGTTTATCATAATCAAAATTCAGTCAGTTTCCATTGTACTAGACAAATCAACAGATGTGTTGTTTACCTTTAAAGATGCCTGGAATCTATTTTAATTCAGCCTTGAAACCCAGACATCTTAGGTAATAAGAACAGATATTTAAATTCCATAACAACCGCCCAATGTTTACAAACATTTATTTCTTTATAAATTTCTCATCCACAAAATGTATTTTTGGTTAGAAAGAAGTTTGAGGGTTCAGCTGTATTTTCTAAGCTTTGCTTTGTGGCATGGCCTAAGAGAAAATAATGATATCAAGGGTCTTTTCCCACTATTTTATTTATTATAATTTTAAATAAAATATTAAATGAGATACAATGTATAATAATATATTACTGTATTTCACTCTCACTACCATATCCTGAAAGCAAACAATTTTAAATAAATTCTCAATTTTAAAAAATCTTCAACATTCAAATTCAGAAAAAAGATAATCTAGGATTAATTCAAAATTACTTTCACATTAAAAATGACTCTTTAACAATGTGTCAAACATGCTTCTTGTCTTGTGTGCCTATCACTTTTCATCTTATCATCTTCCCCCTGCCCCCATCATCTAAGAAGGAACCTTTGAAGCCATCTTCAACTCTTCCCTTTAGCTTACTTTCCACATAATAGTCTCATCTTGTTCAGTTACTACCTTGTCTCTGTTATATGTTTCTTTACATCCCTCCTGTTACTAACCTAATTCAGGCCTCTACCATCTTTCATTTGGAATATTTAAGATTAGCTTCATAACTGTTTGGTCTCCAATCTCTATCCTTTCCATTCCATCCTATATATTAATACAAGCGATGTGACTCGGGCTGTTTGTATATATTTCTCTTCTCATATATATTTCTCTGTCTCCTTACATTTGGCTCAGGAAGTTTTCGGTATCTTCTCCATATCCCCACTTTTGAATGTTGAAATTGAGTTGTATATGTCCATAGAGGTTCAGCTTACATGTCAGTCGGTAAAACCTTCCCCAATCTATCCAACTAGAGCTAATTTCTCCCACTTCCAGTAGCATTGTTTCTACGTCTAATGCAACACTTATTACATTCTTCCTTATAGTTATTTTGTATACATGCCATTTTCCCTCAAAAGACATCACTCAGCTCTTGAGCACAGACATTATGTATTGTTGATCTTTGTAGCTGCATAGTACCTAGTACAGTACCATGGTCAGAGTTAAGTGCTCGATAAATGTGGAATTGAACTGACTAAACCTTATGTCAGCCTGATATAAATGAGAAGGAAGACTGTCAGGATTTATAAGTTATGTATTTAACTACAGCTGTGTTGTTATAATTGCTACTTATTTAGAGAAAACACTGACTGTATCTTTCAATCAAGCTTTGAAACTATAGTGACTATTCTAAGTTTGAATTATCTTATGTAAAACAGCAAGAATGCTCAAATTTGTAGGACATAATGCCAGTGAAAAAAGACCTTTTACGGTAGATTCAGCTGTACAAGTTCAACTAATAAACCACAAAGGCCATATTTTTTTTTTGAAACCCAGAATATAAAGAGGGCAATAGTAAGCATATTAATGAAAACTAGCTAGGAGACACTGGATAGAGCGCGTTAGTTCTGGATCCGTCACTGCTCCTTGCTGCAGCTGGATTTGGATCTTCTCCCACTGAAGGGCTGAGTAGATGTGATCCCACTTAATTTCCAAGCCTGACAAAATCACAACTTGGAAGTGGCCTGACTACTGGCAATTGTTAAGCACAGTAAATCCCTTCTCCTTCTATAACCCCCTCAAATGTCCTGCATTCACAACTCTTTTATACCAGATGTTTTGTTGAAATTAACACATTCCTATCAAATGCATATCAAAAGGACTTTTCTCCCTACTGCAATGGAGCTTTATTATATTGAGCATTCCATTTAACCTCCAAACTGTTTATTTGTTACATAGACACTTATTGTATAGTATTTATTGCAGGGGGAATGACAAGGGAAGCTGGGCTCAGCATAGGGTGGGATCCATTCAGGAGCAAATATTCTCACAGTTAATGATAGCAAACAAAAGCCCTCAGAAGACACATCTCAAAAGGACTTTTTAAAATTTGCTAAATACAAAATCTCCCAATCCCTAGCCCAAATCTTCTTCTTTGTGAAAAAGAGGTGAGGTACTGTTTTGTTTGTTGAATGCAAGTTTTATTTTTGTATCAACACAGCATCTCTAGGTGGTTTCATGCATTAGCAGAATCAAGCATAATTAACTAGATTAATAAATGGCAGGATGTGAAGCTATGACCTGGGATTGCTCACCTGAAACTTTGGTCCTCCCAAAGTTTTCAGCCATCACAGAAAGATCATTTCTGACAAGCCATCACTCACTCACTAAACCTTGGTAGGACCAGGAATTACAACCAAAACTTCACAGAAATGACCATCTCTCTCTTGTAGAGATTTAAAAATAATACATAGACAGTAGTGCTACTGTGAATAAAATGCCCTTCATAAAAGAATTCTAATAAGCAGCCCTCATGGCATCTCTTCTTATAAAGTGATTGTAAGTTGCAATTGTCTGCTAGAGGTAATACACAGGATGTTAAATAGCATCCCCATTTCTTTTCCCCAGGCTATTTCTGTGTGTCATCTCATTTGTACAATTAGTATTGTACAAATGAGACATAGATTCTTCCATGGGAGCACAGCTTAAACTTGTATTTCAATTGTTTCATTTTTATAATAGCACAACTTAATAGGTGTGACTAGAATATCTAAATATCCCATAAGAATTGAGTGTTCCTATCCTTCATTAAATGAAAACTGATCCAGTTATAAAACAAGTGAGTAAAAATTTCCTTGATTTAAAACTACAAATAGAAAACAAAATGCAGATACATCTCGCCATTCCTAAAAAGTAAATCACCTTTGCAAATTAATTTTATTTTCCTATGACTTATACTTTCAGTGATGTTTTAATCTTCATTTCTCACTTCCTTTGCATAGCCTGTGGCTCCTAACACTTTCTTTAATTATCTTACCCAGCTAGTAAGCAAATACTTTAGTATACTAGGGGAAATGACTCTCTTATTCAAACATTTATTTTGCTCTATGCCTATTCCCTCATAGCTGCTTAGGGGGTGCAAATATGTGAAAAATATAGTTCAAGTCTTCAAGGGACTACCAATCTAAGTAGGAAAGACAATCATGTAAGAAACTACATTGGGAGGCAAGATAAAGCAAGTGCTGTAACAGAGGTACCAGTAATGTGTTATGAACACACAAGGGAAGAAACAGTAACTCTAGGGAGTTAGGAGACATCATTGGGTGAGTCCTTTGGGAAATAGAAGAAATCTGCAGTGTAAAAGTATAGAGCCATGAGCATTTACTAGTTTATTTGCTTTGAAATTTTTTAACTTTTTGGAAGGTTTTGTTAGTCTTGAACTTAAAATGGGCTACACTTTAGGCAAGAAACAGAACAGCAGCAATCAACTCTAACATTCAGCTACTTAGCAGAATTTCTGCTTTACTATGTCCCATTACTCTTTCCTCCCACTTCTCTGGCTTATGACAAAAATGACACTTAAATACACTGTACGGCATCACTGATATCCCAAAGACTAAAAATGTTACCAATTTCTGGGCTAGCATGTACAGCCCTTTGCTGGTTTCTCTTCAACTACATCATTAATTTGCCATTTTGCCATATCAGGTATGTGGGACTTGAGTATATGAAATAAAAACTTCTTACTGTGGCAAAATTCTTTGAAAACCTATTAGGAAACACGTGACATGGGCTGGGCATGATAGCTCACTCCTGTAATCCCAGCACTTTAGGAGGCCATGCCAGGTAGATAGCTTGAGCATAGGAGTATGAGACCACCTTGGGCAACATGGTGAAACCCTGTCTCTACAAAAAATACAAAAATTGGACATGTGTGGCGGCTTGCACCTGTAATTCCAGCACATTGGGAGGCCGAGATGGGTGGATCACTTGAGCCCAGGAGTTGAAGACCAGCCTGGACAACATGGTGAAGCCCTATCTCTACAAAAAATACAAAAATTAGCCAGGTGTGGTGGCTTGCGCCTGTAATCCCAGCTACTCGGGTGGCTGAGGTAGGAGAACCACCTCAGCCCTGGAGGCAGAGGTTGCAGTGTACCCAGTGGGCACCACTGCACTCTAGCCTAGGTGACAGGAGTGAAACCCTGTCTCAAAAAAAAAAAAAAAAAAGTAAAGAAAGAAAGAAACACATGTGACATGGACAATGTCCCAACCAACCCGGCTATTAATTTATTAATTTCATTATTATTAACAGGCAGTATATGAAAACAAGTTTGAAAGGTATTTTCATTGTCAAATTTAAAAACACCTATCCTGATAACAGGTTTCCAATACTTGTTTCAGACAAAAGTTTTTAAATGGTTCAGGAGCAAAACAGAAGATAATGAATGATGCCTATGATTCTAAAGTTTTCACTATAGTTTGCCACAAAATTTTAAAAGAATGCATCATAAAATACTTGTATACTATAGAAAGCACATTCTAAAAGTCTTCTTTGCCTTTCAAATACTGAGATCCTCAAATCCCAGCTGCGGTAAGAAAAAGACACAATCTGAGGCTGGCCGCGGTGGCTCACACCTGCAATCCCAGCACTTTTTGAGGCTGAGTTGGGTAGATTACTTGAGCCTAGAGTTTGAGACCAGCCTGGGCAACATGGCAAAACCCTGTCTCTACAAAAATTATAAAAATTTTGCTGGGTATAGTGGTGTGCACCTGTAGTACTAGCTACTTGGGTGGCTGAGGTGAGAGAATTGCTTAAGCCCAGGAGGTTGAGGCTGCAAGGGTGACAGAGCGAGATCCTGTCTCAAAAAAAAAAAAAAAAAGAAAAAAAATACAATCTGGGTAATTTTATTGTTTTTTAAAACCTTAGTATTGTAAGAAATCTAAATTCAATAAGATGGACGCAGTCCATGACTACATACTTTCAATTCTTTCCTGACACCAGTCATGGATATATTTGTCCGCCATTTATATAACTGTTTTATGATAATTTGTTCTATCAAAAACTGCCCCTAAGGAACTTCAAATTGCAAAAATTAAAACTAAGACAATATATTTGGTCTTAATTACTTAGAAACTTGGAATTTGTTTCCTTAATTATAATTTCTAAGGAACTGACTCACTTCTTAACTCCTAAATGATGTCTACCTTTTGGCCAGTTGAAGAGAAGGGCAGAGTCAGGACTTTTATACAGTTCCTTTATGGTGACTCCTTCCCCCAAGGCCCTCTAGTCGGCAGTGGATTTCAGAGAGTTGTGTCTGGCTAGAATCTAAGGGCTAAACTAGTATTCCATATAAATTTACTGATATTAAGTACAAATGTTGTACAGAAAGAGATCAATCACTTCTTGGTCTTTTGGTTAAGATCAAATGTAGAAAGAAATCAAAGTTTGGGGAGTATGTATCCCTGAGAAGGTGGTAAATTCTGATGGGACTATGGAAGTTCAGAATACCAAACTGAACTGGGAGGGTAGCTGTGAAGAAAAAAGGCGTTTTAAGGGAGATAGTGCCTCAAGACTTTAAAAGGAAAGAGAACCCAAGAGAATTTGAGACTGGAATTAATGGACTAGGGGTATAAGGGAGATTTTGGAAAATTGAGTTAAGAAACTGAGTTCCCAAATGAAGAGAAAGGTTATTCAGTGATTTTGTTGTTGTTGTTGTTGTTGTTTTCTGTAAGTGGACACCAGGGAATACCTGTTGAGTCAGTGAAACAAATGTCCATAAGAAGCTTTCACCAGGGAAGGGGGAGTGATATTACTGGAAGGAAGCAGTATCGCACAGTGGTTGGGAGCACAGGCTTTGGAGTTAGATAGAATCAGGTTATGTATTAGCTGTCATTGAGCAAATTACTTAACCATCTAAGACCTTGTTTTCCCTAACTGCAATATAAGTGAAATACTTTCACCTTCACAAGGTTGTTGGAAATATTAGACGAGGTAACTTATATAAAATACTTATGAGAGTTCCAGCACACACACACAAAACAGAAGTTACAAGTATGATTGGGACACATAACAAGCAGAGATATGTTTAAAGAAAAGGGAAATCTGGCTGGGCGCGATGGCTCATACCTGTAACCTCAGCACTTTGGGAGGCCAAGGTGGGCGGATCATGAGGTCAAAAGATCGAGACCATCCTTGCCAACATTGTGAAACCCTGTCTCCACTGAAAATACAAAAATTAGCTGGGCATGGTGGTGCATGCCTGTAGTCCCAGCTACTTGGGAGGCTGAGGCAGGAGAATCGCTTGAACCTGGGAGGCGGAGGTTGCAGTGAGCCGAGATCATGCCACTGCACTCCAGCCTGGTGACAGAGTGAGACTCTGTTGAGGAGAGGAGAGGGGAGGGGAGGGGAGGGGAGGGGAGGAGAGGAGAGGGAAATCTAAGATAATAAACTTAAAGTTTTGCTTTGAGTTTCTCTAACTCTGATATTCTGTTATTCTTGCAGTTGAATAGTTCTAAGGGTATTCTTCATTTTATGGAAGTGTGCCTAAACTTGACACAAGGCAGATAACTCAAGAATAAATCTTTACATTACAAAATCATTATTTCATTACAGGGTTCCTTGAAATTGTATGCTTCTTAACTAAAACTAATAAATTCATATACTTTTATGGGTACTTTTTCATTTTTTAAGCATCAAGTCACATATAATATGGGTAGTTTCTATTCTGGAATTTGTAAAGATAGTCCAAGGCAATGTCAGGAGACCTGTGTTCTAACTCTAGTTCCAACTCTGTGTCATTGTTGGGAACCCTAAAAGATCTAGCACCAGGTCTATCTTGGAATCTCTGGGCTCTAGGGTTCAGCCAACTCTAGAAGTCTAAGGCAGACTGTGAGAGAAGTTGTGCAGCAGTAGCTTCAAAGGTTTCAATAATAAGGAAGAGTTAAAATTTGTATGGGTGGGTGGATGGGACTCAATTGTAAAGCTGTGTTATCTTACTACTCCTAAACTCCTAAAGACTCATTACCGGAGGGTTAAGTTTAACCACTGCTGGTTAATGCAGCTTTCTATAAAGAATAAAGTACTAATTGCAGGCAATCTTTGACTTCTAGACCTTCGACTAAAACTATGTGGTAACTGGAGTTATGGCAGTAGAGTTCAGAGGTGTTTGAAAATGAAATGGGCTACTTAACTGGAAGTGACTTCCAAGTCTACAGAGATGTTCAGGTAGAGCTAGATGCTCATTACTCAGGAGATTTTTAAGAGAGATTAAAGTATCTGATAGGGGTTGGACTAGATGACTTAAAAGAATCTCTTCTAGCTCTATGGTTCCATGGCAGGAATCAATTCACATAGTGCATCTTCAATCACTTATAATGAGATCAACCTCATGTCAATTTGCTTTCTAAAGTGTTCTGTATAAAGATCCCTGTCCTCTGGCTCAGTCTAATTCCAAGTGGCCTTAAGCCACCCTTTGCAGTATCAATCAACACTGGTAACTCTTACTGGCTCAAGTATGCTGGCAGCAAGAAAAGGTGACAAATGTAAGCTAACATATGCAAACAAAAAAAGAAAGAGAATAGAATGGTTATCAGGATCAAGCAAAGTTGCTACAAAGCAATGAGACCGGTTTTTGTTAGTCTGCTTTGATGTTGCTTGGTAAACTACTGTGGAGCACAATTTCAAAAGGGAGAGACAAACATAAAATTAATAATTATAATCCAGTGTGTTAAGTGTTATAATAGAGGCCTGAACTAAGTGCCGTGTGAACTCAGAGACTGACCAATTTTCCTGGGGACTGTCAAGGAAATCTCATAGAGGAAGCAATGAGCAAGCTGAGTCTTGAAGGATGAGTAGGAATTGACTGGGTAGAAATGGGGAGAGGCAAAGAAAAAAATGTGAAGCCAGAGAGACATGAAAGAATATATTTGGGAAGTGGTGAATAATTGTGTATAGCTGGAGTGTGAGGTTAGGTTCTTAAGTGCTATGCTTCTTAATAAAAACGGGTTTTCCTCTCTGGTAGTAAGGAATAACAGGCACTGTTTTAAGGAGAGTGAGATAGATTTTTGTCAAGAAAGATAATTCTGGTGATTGGTGTAGAATGGCTTCAAAGGAAAGCAGGGAAACCAGTGAGCCAGAATAAGAACCCAGACAAAGGCAGTGGCAGTGAGGCTGAAGAGGATGGGGTGGATTCAAGAGATATCTGTGGGGCAGAACCAACAGGAAATATAGACTGATAGCGTTTTGCTCAATGATCACTCACATGTATGTGTGTATTTTTTAAAGAATTGCATAAACAGATATGTGATGGTGACTGATTATGGGGTCACTGGTTTATTTACTGATGATGCTTGTTTCTTCTCATATTATGAAAATTCCTGCCTACCTACATGTGTCCATGAGGAAAAGAAAAATTGAAATTGCTGTAAATATATTTAAAATTTCATTTCTTGGCCATTCTCACTACTTAATTTCTTCCTGAAGTAGAAATATAAATATTTACTATACATGTACTACAATATAAATATTTACTACATACCTAGTATGTATAAGATACTTCATATACATATATATCCTAATCCTCACAACAAACTTACCAGTTTAGAATTATACCCATTTTACAGATGAGAAAACCAAGGCATGGCAGAACTTCAGTAGCTTCCCTTGGGTCACAAAGCTAAGAATTGAGGGATTCACAACTAGAACCCAGATATGGCTACCTCTAAAGCCCATGCTCTTTCTGCAACCTCATACTGCCTCTGTACTTAAAAAGCAAGTATCAAAACAAAAATAAGTAAAATGAAAAAGCAGCCAGGTGTGGTGGCTCACACCTGTAATCCCAACACTTAGGGAAGCAGAGGCGGGAGGATCGTTTGAGCTCAGGAGTTCATGACTAGCCTGCGTAACATAGTGCGACTCTGTTCCCCACAAAAAGAAAATAGAAAAATATCACTATTATAAAAATGACTGCATCATTATAATAGTCTATTTTTGTGAGTATTTAAAAGTGTTCATGATAAAATGAGTCTTAAAAGGGAATTTTAATGTCAAACCACTCACACACACAAAAATACATTCAATATGCACTCAATGAAAACTATAAGAAACCAGCCACAAAAAGACCAAATAATTTCACATCTAGGTAAAGTAGTAAGACAAAGAATCATACTTTATAATCCACTATTCCTAAATGCTGATAAAAACAAGACTTTTAAAAATAATATTTTCTGAATGCCTACTATGTACCACACACTGTTGTAGGCTTTGGGGAATATTACAGCAGTCCTTGCCCTCATGGAACTTACATTCGCATTAAGAGAGACTCACAAATATACAAGTAAATTTACAGTATGCCAGGTAGTGATAAGTGCTATGGAGAAAAATGAAGCAGGGTAAACAGACAAGGAGAGGCAGATATCAAATGTAGGCCTTGCTATTTTACATACGTGTCACTGATAATGGTATCATTTGAATAGAGACCTGAAGGGAGTGAGGAAGCCAAGCTACATGTCTATCTAGTAGAAGACTGTTGCAAGCAAAGAAAATTCAAGTGCAAAGGCCCTAGCGGGGGACCATGCTTGGTGGGTTCAAAGGGAAACAAGGAAACCGGCCTGGCTAAGGCCAAGAGAATGAATGGAGGTGGGAAGAGGGAAGTAGGAGATGAGGTGAGAGGGGCAAGCTGAGCATGGTGGCATTCATTGCAGAACATTAACTTTCCTCTGAGTGAAATATATGTTTTTTAAATACTTTGGCTTTTATTCTAGGTGACAAAGGTAGACACAGGAAAGCTTCTCATCTCAGATGTAAGGATTGACACCCACTGAGGGGAGTTCAGTCATGCCAATGGGTGTGTTTGTGCCATTACGGCTAATGGGGTAAATGTGCTGCTCTGGGCAATCATAAAGCCTATGAAGAGGAAGCTGCAACAGTATGAGAGGGTACATATTTTTAGACAGTAGCTACCACATAGTGAGCTGATCTGTGAGGCACAGGAACATCTCAATACACAATAGATGACAAATTTAAAATGTAGCCTTTTTTAAAAAATACGTACTTTTAAAAGAACAATTACATTTTATAACATGTATTTACAAACCCATGAATTTAACATAGTCATCCTTTTACCACTGAAATATTTAAGAGTTGCTTCAGCTGAAATCCAGTATCATCTGAGATGACTCCTATTCCTAGCCACTACTCTTTATTAGAGGCAGAAAGAAAGCTTCCCTTTTGACCATACCATTTTCAGGCCTGCTGAAGTCCAACCTGTGTTGTCAGTTCTACCGCCACTCCAAAGACCTTTTCTCTAATGTCACAATGACACTCTTCAGAGAGTTTGTGAAGAAAAATTAGCATCTAAAAATATTCTTTTTTCTTTTAGATTCAAAGCAATTATTATTATAATTAACAATTCATGAGATAGCTACATTTTGGGTAGTCTCTTTTTTTCCCTAAAACTTTATTTCAAAGTTATTCACCTCACCATTAATAAGGTGTTATGGTTAATGCTCTGTGCCAGTATTACCAGGCCTGCCCACTGCCAGCAATGGTCTTTGAGATAACCCATTTCCTGGCACCCAAAAGTTAAATTACTCTTTTCAAAACATACTGATCTCCCCAACACTTGCAAAAGGATTACATGCACCATTTTGTCACCATTCTTTAAATCAGAACTTACATTATTAATCTACATTGGTACATGTTTAAATGAAGTCATTTTAACAAATTATGACTGTACAAATCAAAATACTACTAGTTAGTATTAGATAAGAGTATCTTACAAACACTACATTACACTACATTACATATTACCTTGCAATCTGAAACATTACATTTCATATTTTTGCATGTTTATTTTAAATAACTAAAATTTCACAGAATTTAACAGCAAATTTTAGTTATTTTGAGTTTAAAATTTTGTTATTTTGAGTTTAAATTTTAGTTATTTTGAGTTTAAAAATTTTAGTTATGTACATAGTTTCAACTATATTTTATAATCTATAAGGCTCATGTCATAGTTCATCACCAAAAAGATCTATAAAACTTCTTATCCATCCTGTGTGATAGTTTTTATTTGGTGATGCTGTTTTTTAAGCATATGAAATGTGCTTAAAGTTTGAGAAAATGCTACTCTCAGATCTTGAAGTGGAATACTTCTAGTCAGACTATGTAAAAACCTGGGTTGTACTTTATTTTCATTGAACAGATACAAAAAAAAAAGAAAGAACTGTGTTATGCCATGAATTTAGGTTGTCAGTCTATAAGTTGAATTTACAACACTGAAGCATCAGAAGTAAACTTCCCTTCCATTTAAAATGTTTAAGAAGGCAGTTAGAAAAATGTTTCATTTAATCTTTAAAATAAGGTGCAAAAAAGGACTGCAACAACAAACTTCCTCATCCACACCTCCAATAATATCTCAATGTTGTTAAGCATAATCTACCGTGAACTGATTCAGGAGCACACCTGGAGCTATATTCACAGCTCCCAAATGTACCATGTTTTCTATACCAGAGGCCTGCTCAAAGGCAGTGTCTGTCTGTTCAGAGGTCATTACAATAACTTTTGTCACTGCTGGCCTGGACTTAAAGCAACATTCCAGATTCCAGAACCAGTGTTTTATTGTCCCAACTCTTTTCTTCCTCTTCAGGATTTGTCAATTTTAGAAAAAGGGCATGTCTGTCTTGCTACTTTCAAAGGGTTTGTGCATATCACATTTTAAGACCACATTGTTTTGGGTACTTTTAATGTAGCACATTTCATATGCTGAAATGATGCTAAAACTTGGGTTTGGTACTGATTCGCCCACATGCTCTGTCTGAGCCCCACTGTAATCAGCGCCTGGGATCCAGGGTACAGTCTTTGATGTGGAACAAAACAAAGAGAACTGGTCCAAATAGGGATTGAACCCATGATCTCATTAGCAGTACAAGTCTAACCAGCAGTGTACAGTTGTTTACTGTTCTTCATATGCAACACAGCTCCACTTATTTCAAAGGCTTAGAATACTTCTCCAGGCTTAGCTAGGAGGCAACTGATGGTCATCTTAGAAGAATGGTTTAGGTTAAAAGCAGCCTGCAGAACTTAAAAGAGATTCTCTTTCCTGCCATCCTCAGTGAAGTGGCTACAGTTGGAATCTTTTAAATCAGCTTTGTAGAACATATAAAGTAGTCCTGAAGGTAGCTGGGTATAGCAACAAGAAGTTGAGTTCTGGGCAATCCCTTTAATTAAAGCTTCTAAGAATTTATTTTATGGCCTTTTCTAACTTTCTCTGTCACTACTAGCAAGGATACAAAAGTTAGCACTTCCATGTAGAAATAAAAAAGCAGAGTGTTAAAAATGGAGACAATAACATGCTAATCTAATTTGATCAAGTCTGTAGTTTCAGTGTGTATATTTACAGAATAATTTTTTGAGCTGAAGTAAAATTAATAAAAATGAGTTTTCTGAACATGAGACCAAGTGTAAATCTGTACCTTATGAATCCAAATGTATTTTCTTCACTTTTAGATTTTAAATATACTGAAAAGTACACTGCACATTTGATATTAACAATAATTAGAGCTTCATTCTCTAAAGAATGTATTAAATACAGTCATGTATTGCTTAACGGTAGGGATTCATTCTGAGAAACGCATCATTAAAAATTTCATTGTTGTGTGAACATCATAGAGTATACTTACACAAACCTAGATGGTATAGTCTACAATGCACCTAGGCTATATGATATAGCCTATTGCTCCTAGGCTACAAAGCTGTACAGCATGTTACTATACTGTGTAATGTAGGCAACTGTAATACAATCGTAAGTATTTGTGCACCTAAATATAGAAATGGTAGAGTAAAATTACAGTATTATAATTTTATGGGACCACTGCTGTATATGCAGTCCACTGTTGACCAAAACGTCATTATGCGGTACATGACTATATTGTTTTCCATCTTTAGAATTTCCTAGCATCTGTGAAATTCTATTCCAATAGAAAATTTTTTAAATGTTACAATTTGTCCATGTCTATTTTGTTATATAAATATAGATATATTTTATTTCTTTTGTTAACAAGAAGTAAATCAGATAAGTAGTTCTTTAGTCAGATAAGTAGTTCCTTAGGACAGGACTTTTATGTTGCAAGTTTGTTCTTTATTTAAAAATTGAGAGAGCATATAAGAAAAACTAGAGTTGTTTCTAAGAAAAATGTATGCTGGGCACGGTGGCTCAAGCCTGTAATTCCAGCACTTTGGGAGGCCGAGACGGGCGGATCACAAGGTCAGGAGATCGAGACCATCCTGGCTAACATGGTGAAACCCCGTCTCTACTAAAAAAAATACAAAAAATTAGCCGGGCAAGGTGGCGGGCGCCTGTAGTCCCAGCTACTCGGGAGGCTGAGGCAGGAGAATGGCGTAAACCTGGGAGGCGGAGCTTTGCAGTGAGCTGAGATCCGGCCACTGCACTCCAGCCCAGGGCTACAGCGCGAGACTCCGGCTCAAAAAAAAAAAAAAAGAAAAATATATTTATGATGCAAGATAAAGGACTTATGATGCAATAAGTGTTCAGCATTTAAAGATCAACAAATTATTATCAATGATGAAAAGTAAGTTTTTTCCAAAGACTGCTACTTTGGAAAACCACATTTAAGGCAGTTTAAAGTTTGAGAGAAGGGGAAAGATCACAGAGAAGGGCTTCATTTATTTTGCCTTCTACTTTTAAAAAGTATTTCTCATGCTCATAAGATCATAACTAAAATTTTAATATTCAATTGCTACACCAAAACCTCAACTTTCAATTATTTTAAAGTACTTAAATTCCTAACATTGTCCCCATAAAAGTGGTAAAAGCATATGATTTGCATGATAATCACCTTGAGTTACATCAAAGCATTTTTTTTTTTCAGAACACTAAGATACAAATCTGTCCTCCTGTTCATTCAGGTCCTAATGACTCAAATATTTTAGACACTTATAAGTAAGCCCAATATTTATTATGTAAATATTCAGACAAAAGAAATATATTTTTAATGTCTATAGTATAATTTGAGGCCACATCTAATGTAACAATTTCATACAATATTTGTGTTCTAACTTAGCTTTACCATTGCAGTCGTTCATCTGAAAAAATGAAGACTATCGCAGACAATGACTCTCAGGAAAGGAGAGAGATATCAGTTTACTGTACTAAAACAAAATATGAATTCACTTTAACAAGACAAGAGGAAAGTAAAATAACTTTTAATTTTCTTCATTTGCCAAGCATCAGAGCTATAATCCAACTTGGTTCTAGCTAATGTTTGGTAAATTCCGTGTGTGTGTGTGCATGTGCATGCACGCTCTTTTAAGAGTCCTCTATTTCAAAGGCTTTTTCTTCTATGACAAGATCATTTTCCCCTTTAAAATATGTATTACAAATTTCTTAAAATATAAGTACCCAACACCTTGCATATGGTTGCTTTGATAATAATGATGTATACACATCCCTGTAAATTTGACCTTTTTGGCCCATGTAGGATAAAAACAAGCCAGAAAATGGTACATATTGTTTTGCTTTTATACAAAGTGAACTAGGATGAACCAAATAAAATAATTTCATAGTTATCTTTAAATACATTTTAGCTTTTATAACAGATACAGAGTAGTAATCATCCAGTATCACCTCCTCTGCTTCTTGAGAAAAACTATTTTCTACCTAGGACTACAATTATTTCGATAACTTATTATCTCTCCTAATATATCATAAACTCCTAAGGCAAAATTAAGACAAGATTTGCAGAATGAACTGTTCAAACATGATTAAAAGGGGAAACAGCCTCGAAGGATGAGAGAAGTATTAAACTTTACAGACAGATGTAAGAACAGGGTAAATTTCTTGCAGTTCACTCTCTCCCTATCAAACTTAAGAACCAAGAGCCCTCGCGCTGAAAAAGCCCATTTTCAGCTTCTCTCAACACCACCTTTTCACAGATGGCCTTTTCTGCCCCAGGCATTTTGCCTGTGGCTCGTAATCAAAGCAGGAGGGAGATTCCAGCTGCAAACTCTGAAGATCTGAAAGATGTGATAAGGAATTAGAATCTGATATACTCACTACACTTAATTCCTATGGCAGTAGGTGCTATATGAATTCAAACAGTTCTCTACAATTCAGGAGCCATTACCCATTCTGCAAACGGTTCCTGCTGTTTAGTTTCCATTCTGCTGGGAATTTTGTGGCTACATCTCTGCACATTAGCACAATCTTGGGATAATGAAGGAGTGCATTAACCTCATGGCTAAAATGAGGATTCCAGATTTGTGCAGATATTTCACCATGCTTCCCTATGGATGATTTTGAGTAAAGAGCATACAACAACCTAGGTTCCAAAATGTACCTTAAATTAAGTGCCTATAAAATATGACAAATGTTTCTCATTTTGTAATTAATATACTGAAACTATCAAATTAGGTATAAGTTTTAGGACTCAGGCCATCATCTGTTCTATAAAAAGGCAAAAAATGTAGGCTGTAAATTAAACTAATTAATTTTGCATTGTTTGTGATACACTTAATTTATTTCCCCAAAATGCATACTTTAGCCAGGAGTCTTGCCACAACCACTTGCCAAAAATTGTTTGGCCTTAACATCTCCAGAATGAGCTTCCATAACAATAATGTACAGTCAGAGGTGATTCGTACAGCTTTTCTTTTCATAAGAAAAATCAATCTGGGTGATGCTGCCATAAAGACTAATATTAAATGAGAGGGAGGAGGAACTTGTTTAATCTAATTATTCACAATGAGCCTAGAGTGGTTACCCAAATAATCAAGAATAAAAATGATCACAAGACGGTCTACCATGACAGGGGAAAATATTATGCTGCTTATAATGGCTTTAAACTCATACTGCTTTAGAAAAATGCCAGATTACGACACCAAAATATAAAAGCAAATCCAGTTTACAATGAATCTAGTCACCCACAAGTACTCAATCTAGCTAGGACCCTTGAAAGTAATAAAGTAGGTTTGTTAGCTATTTTCAATATCTCAAAAAATCTAATGGAAAGTGAACATCTGTATCATGCAAGCAATCAACCCCCCCCAACCCACACAGAACAACCCCACTAACCCACACAGAACAAAATAAAACTCCAAAACAAAACACAGCACATCCCCTTTAATGTGGTCATACTGTTCCCTAGAAAGGGCTAAACTTTCATTGCTAATTTCCCAGAATTAAGTAGTTCAACGAAAGTGGCATAGTTCACAATCAAGCTCTAGAACTGCCAGCACCTGCATAATTATTTCACTGCCAAGAGGTCTAAGTACAACAAAGTAAAGGAGAAAAAAAGTCTTTTTTTAAGTGTGGTGACAGGCCACATTCCTGTTTTGCTGAATAAGAATACATCTATTAATTACTTACATATTCTAGAAAAATTACTGCCAACTTGAATTTACATAAAGAAATAGATCTGCATTTTGCTGGGAAATTTATTAGACAAAATTTTAAGGAATCTTTTCTGACTGAGATGTTTATATTCATCTATATTAGTGTTAATTCTCCTCTTTATAAAAGTATGTTTTCTAAGTACTAAAATTGGGGAAATAAATCTGCCTCTGCTTTCTAATGTATAAAAGCCATAAACACAATACTGGAAATTATCTCCTTCAGCTCAGACAAAGAATATTTCTACTTTGAAGTCTTCAGCAATGATAAATAGGGTAATTTGTGGACTTTATCACCAAATTCTATGGATAGACTTTTATCAATAATTCTGAGCTCTCCATCCTGCTTCGTATTTTCTATAATCTTTCCCGCTTTTACCCAGACCCTTCAAGGTCAGGGAAAGAATAGTCTATTTATAATAGTTCCATGTACTTCTCACAAACTTTGCATTACCTACACAGATACTATGTTTTTTCACAATTGAGAAGAAATCCTCAGCCTCTTTATAAGATTTTATTTCAATCTAAAATCAAAATTTCAATTAGGAGAACATATAACTTGACTATGACAAGTACTTTACATTTAAAAGATTATGTTTATATATATATATATATTTAAAAAACATAATTCAGGATAGGCATTTCATTTAAAAAATACCTGGTCATATTTGAACATACAATGTGACTATGACAAGTACTTTAATGATAAGTACTTTAATTTTAAAAGTTTTAACAATTTTATTAAAATTAAAAGTTTATAATTTTATTTATAAATAAAAACTTAATTCAGGATAGGCATTTCATTTTTAAAATACCTGGTCATATTTTTAAGAAAGGTTTTAGAGTTAAGGGACTACACATAAGCTAGATTATTGTCTTCTATAAACTGGTTAACTTTTAAGAGGAAAAAGGGTACTCAAACAGATATTTTGTACACCTATGTTCATTGCAGCATTATTCACAACAGCCAAAATGTAGAAGCCACCCACTCAAACATCCACCAATCGATGAAAGGATAAACAAAATCTGGTATATACATACAATGGAATATTCAGCCTTAAAAAGAAGGTAAATTGACACACACTACCCCATGGATGAACCTTGAAGACATTATGCTAAGTGAAATAAGTTAGTCACAAAATGACTATCATATGATTCCACTGATATGAGGTACCTAGAGTAGTCAAATTCATAGCAACGCAAAAAAGAGTGGTGGTTGCCAGGGCCTGGAGGAGGAAGAATGTGGAGTTCATGTTTAATGGGTACAGAGTTTCAGTTGGGGAAGACGAAAAACATTCTGGAGATGGATGGTGGTGATGACTGTACGACAATGTGGTTGTGCTTAAGGCCACAGGACTATACATTTAAAAATGGTTAAAATGGTAAATTTTATGTTACATATATTTTCCTACAATCAAAAAAAAAGAAGAGATATAATTGAGTAACATTCTGAAAATCAAACAAGTCTATCTAATCACAGATGAACCGGTTATTCTAATTTTTAAAAAGATGCCTATGCCTAGAATGCCTTTAATTTCACTGTTTATTTTTTGTTTTGTTTTTGTTTTGCTTTCTCCCTCCTTTATGCCCCTACCCCCTAAGTTCATTTAATTCTATTTATTCATTTTGTGAGTTATGGGTTTTAAGGTGGGACGACCAGAGGCCAAGAATCACCAATTTTTATGTTAAAAAAAAAATTGTATTCTTAAAGTCAAGTCCATATAGCTAAAGAATGCAATTTCCTATCCTACAGTAGTATTTTTTTGTAATAAGCTTTATCCTTAATACAATATTAGTTCAAGTCAATTTTCTTCTGCCTGGTCTATACAACTCTGAGTTGTATACTTTCCATAATACTATCTATGGATTTTCTGGAATTTTAAATAATGTTGCAAAATTTCAGTCTTAACCCCCTACTAGAATTTTTGAAGGATTACTGATCTATGATTTATAAAATGTATAGTAACTTGTTTTCAAGTTCATTATTTTCATGACAAAGCTTCAAAACATAAATAATCAGAAAATTTTGTCTCAGGGGATGGATTTTGTAGACACAAGCTCTGGGTTTGAATCCTGGTTCTATCACTTAATAGATGTGTGAGTGGGTAAATTATTTAAATTACCTAATTCTCAGTTTCCTCATTTTGAAAATGTAGATATTAGTACCTAAGAGTTATTACATGGACTATGCATGTAAAAGCTCCTCAACAATGTCTGATGTAGTAAATTCTTAATAAATGGCAGCCATTAACAAAAATAATCATAATAACATAATATGTAAAAATGATAAGCACACTACTGGACAGAAAAATATTATATTCCAACTTTTAAAAAATGACCCCTTATAAATTTTGATGCTGAAATGAATCCAAGGAAAAAGATTACTTGTATTTTGTAAGACTCATTTTCTTTTGTTCATCTTTTCCAAATAGTATGATTGTTAATATCTTGTTAAACAAAGGAAATTAAGCCAATGAGAAGTAAATGAGAAGTAAAACCATGTATGTGCATGTGTGTACACACACACAAACACATGTACACACACACACGCGTGCCTCTGTAATGTGATATATACAATTTGAGGAAGCTGTATAGAAACATGAGAAAAAAGTTGAAAAGTAAACAGGAAGAGCTATAGATTGCAATAAGGGTAACAAGGTATACAAATGTAGGCAAATTTCCAAGTTCAAGTATTTGAACAATTCATTCAGAATCACATTACTGTCAGAAAATTATACTGTAATTCTTCTGGTCATTACCCTAGGATATAAATGGACAAGTCCAGAAAAGTTGGATATTTTCACCCCTTGCCAACATAAGCAAAATTATTTTTTTCTTTAAACAAAACCCAATTGCTATCACAGTTACTACTACGAAAGATTTCTAAGGTATATAATGTTTGATAATGGGATTTCTGCTGCAATTTCACTAGAAAGCACAAAGGGTTTCTATACTACCAACTCTTACTACCCAAATATAAAGTAATATTCTGCTTTGAAAACAGACTTGTGTTTTCAAAAATGTATTCCTTGGAACACTCAGACTTTGGGGTGGGAGGATAAAAGGGTCCTGTAGTCAAATAAGCCTGGAACATGCTACATTCTATTTCTCTCTCTTAGATATACATAACACTATTAATATAAAAGGTTCTGAGAAGTCCTACAGTGAGCAGAGCTGTTTTTAACCAGTGTTTCCCAAACTTATCTGGTCACAGAATTCTTTTCTTCAGGTAGCGCAAAGGAACCAGTGTTCCGCATAACAACTCATTTTGGGAAATGTACAATAAATTGCCATTGATTAGTATTAGATGTGTAATTTAATATGTACCTGTCCCAAAAAGGTAGCCATTGGCAGAATTTGCTGAAGTCCCAAAAATGAGCCCATTGTATTTTATGTCAGAAAAAAAAAATCTAACATGCCTAGACTGGTACTTACATTATCTTTAACAAGTTGAACTTATTTACAGAATATGTGTTTCAACCCTTACAGCCTGTATGTTATTTAATCAAATCCAAACATCCAGTTTCTTATACCTGCGAAAAGCTAAAAAATGAATATGATCCTCCAAGCCATTGTTTTTTTTTTTTTTTCTGGGCTTCACTGTAAGCTGAGAAAACCCTGCAGCTGTGAGCTACTGCATACCTTCAAATATGAGAATACTAAACTCAGTTACAGCATTTTATTAACTGGTGCTATAAGCCTGCATTTATGCAGTTCTACAGTAAAATAATTAATGTTCCACATTAATCCTGAAGTAAAATAGTGATTATTACTTCATTCTCCTAACACCTCTATTAAGTATACAGAACAAAATACTGTAATGACTATTTTACCTCTGGAGGTTGAGCAACATGCCCCAAGCACCAATAGTCAGCAGGGAGCAATTTCTTGTTGGACAGACACTGTGCATGTTACAACTATAGAAACTGTATCAGATAATCACCCTAAAATGTGAACAAAAACAGGAAATTCCTTTACTAATAGCTTATTATCTAAGGAATTTTCTTCTTCTGAAATAATTTTGGGTCACAATTTGCTTGAAATCTAAACTTGAACCAAAAAACTCACATTGTGTGCTAGATAGCTTTTTGTGAATTCAGAAATTAAGAACAAAGTTTTAAACAACTGTAATGAGGAATTGCTTTGTCCTTGGGTTAGATAAAAGAAAATAAGCAAGCTACAATTAATTCTGGGTGAAGTGTGAATGTGAATGATTATACTGCTAGGCTATAGCATCACTTTCTTCCTAGGCTCTCCTTTCAATTTCAAAAGTACTTAAAAGTGTAACAAAATGTGTAAGATGAAAGAGACAACAACTATTTTCAAAAAACATAACAGGGAAGAAATAATGACTGTTACTATAGAAATCACATATTTTGGCAACCCATGGACATTTGGTCATTGGTTTTCAAGTTATACAAAATAAGCTGGCCACTGGAAGAAAAAAACACTTCAAAACATCGATGGCAGAATACATTAATCCTAGTATTTTATATTATGATAATATATATGAATAATATTTTACCAGACAGAAGGTAAATGGTCAAAGACAAGGAAAAACCTGACATGAAGGAAAACAAGAACGTTGACAATTCAGTAAAAGAAAAGGAGTTAAAGTATCAGATTCAAGTTTCGTAAGTTTTTTTTTTTTTTTAAATGTAAAAGCAGAGGTAACAAAAATTGGTCTTCACCTGGTAAGTGTGTACTCCCTGAGTCCTGAATGCAAATTCATGGCAGAAAAAGTACCTATGCATCCACGTAATCTTTTGTCTCGACCAATCTTCCATGTTACAAACAGTGGGCTGTAATGGAAGATAAAAATAGGGTAAATCAATCAATTCAATTCAAACAAGTATTTATTGAGTATTGACTGTCTGCTAGGTTAGGTGCCTGAGACATAAAGACCAAAAGACAGGCCTTCAAGGGGCTCAGAGGCCAGCCCAATAGGACTACATTTAGCAAAAGTTATGTTATACTACTACTACATTATATTTAGTGTATCCTATATGTTAGGCATCTCAATAAATGTTTTAAACAAATTATGTTAATCTTCATCAACAACTGATACTAACATTCCTATATGAGGGAGTCTCACAGTTGATACATAATGAAGTAGGCACTCAAACCTGGGCAATCTTAACTATAGAGCCTTAACCATTATGGCTAACTGCATAATTACTCATTTAAACCTCAAATAACTGACTTATATGTAAGTCTAATTTGTAAAATCTGGGATAAAAAAAACAATGATTTTCATAAATACTTCCTGAAAATATAGGGGATATGTACTGTGAAAGGTGCTACAAGGATGCCTAAAACACAGTCATTGCTCTCTAGGAGCCAGTATAAGAGGGAGGCATAGCTATTACACAGCTAACTAAAACAAGGAAAAAGGAAATAGATACTATAAACCATGTCCAAATGCCATAATTTAAGCTATTGGGATAGAAGAAAACTTCATCAAGCTTGACATTCTTTAGCTTCACCTAGAAAAATCAGTAGGGTTCAGAGAGGTGAAGGGCAACAGCAGACGTTAACAAAATAATACTCTGAAACCAGAAAATTTATTTTGATTTTTAGATAAAAGTATTACCTGCAAATACAATCTCTCAAGCATCAAAGAACAAAGTATCAATTACAACGAAATATCATCAAGAATAATGTGGTTTTAGATGAAGTTTAATACAGTAGATGTTTGGATTCTGCTGCAAACTACTGACATCCTCAATTAATGGTTAAGTCTAAAAACAATTACATTCTAATTAAAGCAACTTTGTATGCCAGTTTTTATGAAGTAATTTACCCATTTTAGGACATTTTGTAAAAGGATAAATACCTTACAATTGGGGATGATCTATGGTAATATGAGTATTCACAGTAATACTGGAATAATGCATTTCTGCTTTCTAAAAACTTAAATTTTAAGGGGATATACCATATGTCATTTTTCCTCTAACACACTGGTGAGTTGGAGAACATCCTTTCTTTAAAATACTCTTTAGTGAGTCATCAGCAGATGGATGAAAAGATATCTCATTCAAGTACTTCAATCACCCACCTTAAACATTTAAATTATGCTGAGCTCTGACAGCCACAATGGCAGATAGGTTCTCAAATAAGTAATATATACAAACCAGGGAGAAGTACTAAGAGTTACCATCTTCCAAGAGCCAAATGTCCAGTGGCATTAAAAAAGATGACTAAAGTATAAGGTCAAGTTACTGTCAACATTAGCATTCAAGTGAAAGACGACCTACACTAAAGGTATTAAAATAACAAACAAAAGGTAAAAGCCAGGTTTTTTGCTTTCTATATCATATGTAATAAACCTGTTATAACTTGAGACAAGATTCTAATGCTCCATTTGGAAATTTTTCTCCAATTGTTCTTGACTAACCACTGATCAGGAAGACAAGAATTAGATGGGATTACTTTCTCACCAATTCTTTCATTACTCACATAAATACCAGTATCTTAAAATTTAAACCTTATCTTTAAGGATGAAATTCGCCTCTTCATTTTTCAGTTTCTAACTTGGCATAGTCAACATCAGCAACCATTTTTTTGTTTTGTTTTGTTTTGAGATGGAGTCTTGCTCTGCTGCCTGGCTGAGTGCAGTGGTGCGATCTCGGCTCACTACAACCTCCACCTCCCGGGGTCAAGCAATTCTCCTGCCTCAGCCTCCTAAGTAGCTGGGAGTACAGGTGTGCACCACCATGCCTGGCTAATTTTTGTATTTTTAGTAGAGATGGGGTTTCACCATGTTGGTCAGGCTGGTCTCAAACTTCTGACCTCGTGATCTACCCAGCCGAGCCTCCCAAAGTGCTGGGATTACAGGCATGAGCCACCACGCCCAGCCTGTCTCTCTCTCTCTCTCTCTTTTTTTTAATACTTTAAGTTCTGGGGTACATGTGCAGAACGTGCAGGTCTGTTACATAGGTATACAGGTGCCATGGTGGTTTGCTGCACCCATCAATCCATCACCTACATTAGGTATTTCTCCTAATGCTATCCCTCCCCTAGCCCTCTACTCCCCGACAGGCCTCCATGTGTGATGTTCCCCTCCCTGTGTCCATGTGTTCTCATTGTTCAACTCCCACTTATGAGTGAGAACATGCGGTGTTTGATTTTCTGTTCTTGTGTTAGTTTGCTGAGAATGATGGTTTCCAGCTTCATCCATATCCCTGCAAAGGACATGAACTCATCCTTTTTATGGCTGTATAGTATTCCATGGTGTAGATGTGCTATATTTTCTTTATCCAGTCTATCATTGATGGACATTTGGGTTGGCTTGAAGTCTTTGCTATTGGGAATAGTGTTGCAATAAACATATGTGTGCATGTGTCTTTAGAGTAGAATGATTTATAATCTTTTCGGCATATACCCAGTAATGGGATGGCTGGGTCAAATGGTATTTCTAGTTCTATATCCGTAAGGAATCGCCACACTGTCTTCCACAATGGTTGAACTAATTTACACTCCCAACAGTGTAAAAGTGTTCCTGTTTCTCCACATCCTCTCCAGGATCTGTTGTTTGCTGACTTTTTAATGATTGTCATCCTGTCTCTTCTTTGGAAAAAAAAAAACAAAAAAAAAAAACTTTATTTTTTGATCACAGAAGTAGCATATGATCATAAATTAAGAAATTAGAAATACAGAAATGTATCAATCCTCTTCTATAACAATGGTTATACAAAGTATCTCTATGTAAGACAGGTCTTTTGGCAGCTTCAGAATGAAGTGAATCACAATGTAATATAGATAAGAGCATGTTTTTAAAATACCATTATGGTTTCTGAATAAGGCAAAACTAAGTTGTATATTCTCTTCCTCAATGAATTCCATGAGAAACCTAAAAGTGTGAGTGAATTCATTTCCTATCAAAAACGCTAGAAATGAAAGTCATTTAAAAGTCTTTTACCTTCTACTTTCTTATTTATATACACACACCATTCTTATTATAACATAACCCTATCTGCTCAAGTAAACATTTAAAACTTAAAGTATAAATAGAAAAATAACACAAACTAAACACTATACTATGAAATATGTTGCAGGGCACTCAAACATATGGTGGGAGAAATTATATATTAATAGTTTTTTATAATGCCATGCTATCACTGATGACGGAATGATTAATTCAGAGCTTAGGTTGCTGGAGGACAAGCTGCACTTTACAAGGCAGCCTGAGGAGCAAAGATGCTCCAAAACAAGCATGGGTATGGACATGTAAAAGTGCACAGCACATTCAGGAAACAGGAAGTAGTCTGATAGTCTTGATAACTTTTGCTATGGGCTCTTTCAGATTTAACATTCCTTTGAATTTGAAGCACTGTGGACTATGTGTTCTCAAGAGCCCTCATAAGACGTAGAGCAGATACAGAATCATCTACACTCTCCCTGATCCTTACCTGCCCCTGGCAACATCCACTTTGGGAGTTGGGATTTCGGGAAAGTATGTGTGTCAAAGATGGGAGGGAGTGCTACTGTGTTTAGGACAGATGCCTGAAGATGGAAGTAGTCAGACTTTTAGTAGACAGAATAAAACTATTCATTAAAAATCTGGGACTCTAATTTCTCATTACAAATCCTCATCCAACATCGTTTATAAAGTACATGTGTATGGAATTAAAACAACTAAAATACCTAAAAGCAACATTTAATGGGGGAAAGAACCTAGGAATTTAAGCATTTTAAAGTAGACAGAAACATAATAAACATCACTGAGCACAAGAGATTGGATCTTGTGTGTGATAACCATGTTGTACAGGGCAATGACTACGAGAACATTCAATACATACTATCTAAAAATAGGAACAAATTTTTTCTTCACGCAACACAGAGGGAAGGAATAGGCAATTTCATTTTTAAATGTGCTATTAAAACATGTATGAGTTCCAAAAAGGACCTAATACATCAGCATAATCAGAGGTAGATCAAAATAGAAAAAGGGTTTTGAGTCTGTTGAGAGGAGCTGCTCAGTGAGAAAAAAATACAGAAAACCAGTTCATAGTAAGACAAAGATTGGATGTTTTGGGAAAATGCTATTGCCATATGGTTTGAGGCCACCTACATACATTGAAAAAATACTACAAACTAGAAGAGAGCTCAAAATGAGATGAAATATTAATGGAAATGTTTATCTGAAGGTAACCAGACAAAGCTTTTAAAGTAATTTTCCTAATTCTGAGAAACCTTTGCAGAAAAGTAAACACTCCATTTTTTCATGTCTGTAGACAGGAACAGGAAGCAACCACTTAATCTAGATGAATCCTCCCTGCCAACTAGCAGCCAATACTGTCAGGTCAACAGTAGCTCTAGGGAAATGCAGTTGCGTACAATCAGCAAAAGTATGAAAAGCAATGTAAATCTGAAAGGACACTCCCCATCTATTGATGTGAGCCAGAACAAATTAGAAATATGTTTGCAGGAGCAGAATACAATTAAGTGATATAACGAAAAAGGTGTATTTACTTAATACTATTTTACCTTAAACCCTATCTCGCCTGCCATATCAAGGCAAAATAGAGGTTACAAGAAAGTCTTAGACTCTGGCAATTTGCTCTTCTTTAGAATAAGATTATTTAGAAAGAGATTTATAGCAGTCAGCATTAACAAAATAACATTAATCTCTACCAATGCAATAATAATTAATAAAACAGGGTACTCAACAAGGTTATTTATATTGGAGGGGGGGATATAGGAAAAGAGAGAAGCCCTGTAACTTATTCTGTTCTTCTGCCATCAAATAATGATTGTTTCTCAACTGCATTCAGGTTTCTCAGCAATTTAGCTCAAAAATACAACTATATTCCTCATAACATCCAGCTAAAAATACCATAATTCCCCAGGATCTAGCAGCTTACAGAAGTACAGAAATGACGGTGTCTTCTTTCCACCACCAGGTAAAAACCTTTCACTTCCTATTTCAACAAAAAGAAGCTTTACATTTCATTTCTAAATCATATAAACTACAGATTCAATTCATAAAAACATACCTAATAAGGTTAAATCATGTAATAGGGATGCCATAATAAAATACTGTACACTAGGTGGCATAAACAACAGAGATTTATTTCCTCACTGTTATGGGGGCTAGAAAGCCCAAGATTAAGATACTGGCAGAGTTCAGTTCCTGGTAAAGGCTCTCTTCCTAGATGTACCATATGACCCAGCCATCCCACTACTGGGTATATACCCAAAGGATTATAAATTATGCTACTACAAAGACACATGCACACGTATGTTTATTGCGGCACTATTCACAATAGCAAAGACTTGGAATCAACCCAAATGTCCATCAGTGACAGACTGGATTAAGAAAATGTGGCACATATACACCATGGAATACTATGCAGCCATAAAAAAGGATGAGTTTGCGTCCTTTGTAGAGACATGGATGCAGCTGGAAACCATCATTCTTAGCAAATTATCACAAGAAGAGAAAACCAAACACCGCATGTTCTCACTCATAGGT